>NW_026973667.1:4637500-4825000 GCF_035594125.1 Scylla paramamosain
AGAATACGCTACCATTATTTTTGTATTTCTGAATTATGTAACTGAAGAGTACGCTACCATTTATTTTGTATTTCTGAATTCCTTTCTTTTTATTATTATTATTCGGTTTATTCCATTATCAATTAAAAATCTATAAAAGTGTCAATATTTGTATTTCATTTAATCCAGTGATAGGATTTGTAATTATCGTGTGCCACAAGGGAACATCACACCCCTTAGAGGGCACTAAACTGGTGAGCAGCGGTGGGATTTATTTCGTGACTGACCGAAAGAGGTGGAGACTGGAAATAAGTGTAAATGTTGAAGGTGGCACTTGTAGGGCATAGCCAGATTCCCCGGCATCTAGAGGTAACAAATGTGCAAATTAGGATATTCAGAGCCCCTGGAGCAAAGGCTAGGACTTTCTTTGAGGATGATCGGTTAAATCGAGTACTCGAGTGGCAACATGACTTGACCATCTTGTGGATAGGCAGCAACGACATAGAAACATCTACCAATCCCGCTAGGATTTTCTCCGATGTTAAGAACATCATCAAAGAAATCACTGCCAAATGCCAATCACTAGTGCATGTCTGCCAAATTGAACCCAGGACCAACCCTAGGGGAATATCAGTGGAGAAATATAAGAAATTCCAAGTAGGAATCAATAATAGAGTAAAGAGAGCCCTGAAGACCCCAAACGTTCATTTTAATAATATTCAATTTGTACAAGAACTGAGCGAGGATGGTGTTCACTGGGATGAGAGAGGCCAAGCTCAAGTAATCAGTAAGATCAAAAGAGTTATTGAAGGTCACAGTAGCAATAGAGAGGCAGTGGAGTAGAACACATTGTCCTGGAAGAAGAAAACCTGAGCGCATACTGTGTATCGCAGGTCACCTAACAATCACCCTGAGAGATTGTGTTCTACACCCAGTACGTTAAACTTCCATGTGAGCAAAGATGACTGATAATGTTCGCCTCCCAAGGGGTGGATTAGACCCGTGGCAGGACTTAATGGATCATAACACCAGAGAGAGCCTGGGAGCAGTTAAACATGAAAGTAAAGGGAAAGACTTGAACACTTTAGAACAGGAAGTAGAGGAACTAAAGCAAATCTTAAATCAACAAAATCAGGTAATTGGGCGCTTGGCTAACATCCCTAATTTACACAGAGCACCTAGCACTCCCACCAAACCCCGAGATATCCCAATTCTTGAACTCCACCACCTACAAGGTCTTGACTCAACTACCCAATTGCAAATTTTCATTGAACTGGTGGAGCAAAGTAGCAATGAGGACACCCGCAAAGTGCAAATTGCAAAGAGTAGGGTCAGCAGCGAGCTCGCGGCTCTCATACATAACCATCAAACCTTACATCATTGTCACACCTGGAATAGTATTAAACAATTGCTTCTATCACAATTCTCCCAAGAGGTTAACTTTGACAGGGCGTGGAGAGACATAGACGCACAGACATATGATTGGGTAGAATCTCCCCAAGCATTTGCCAACAAATTCACTTGCAAATATGCCACTCTAGAGACGAGCTTTCCAGGAGAGAAACTCCCTAAATGTAAGAAAATTATCAAAAGAAAGTTGTGGCAGGGCTTAACCCAAGAAGCAAAGGCTAGACTAGAAGGTTTCCTGGATGAGGATTATCCTCTTGATAAATTTATTGACAGGGTAGATCATGAGCGCCAACTGCTCGAGGCTGCCCATACTTCCCCCATTGCTAGAATTAAAACTGAACTGGAAAAATCTAAATCAAAACTCATTGGTAACCCTGACCCAATAACTCAAAATCCCCCAGACCTAACAAATGCAACATCCAAGGAATCAAAGGAAATTTGGGAACTTAAGCAGCAGATTAAAAGTCTCACTGATCAAGTAGGAAGGTTGAGAACCTCCCCCTCTCCAACACAACCCGCTAAATATTGCTCACACTGTCGAACCCATAGTCACACGCTGAGGGAGTGCTGGAGAAAACCTGCCCGTGGATCATGCTTTGACTGTAGACAGCATGGGTGCTGGAGAGGAAATAAAAACTGACCCGGAAAACCAAATCAGAATATATGACTCACCCAGGGATTCACATCCCCCGCTATCAATCTCATAGTTAACAAGAAAATTCTTAAAGCTGTCATTGACACTGGTAGCGGCTATACTTTAATCACAGAGGCTGCGGTAGAGAAATTAGAAGGAACTATATCACAAAGGCGAGCAGTACCTATACTACAAGGGGTAACTGGTTCACCCTTACGAATCTTGGGGATGACCTTACTAGAGATAGGAGTAGGTGAAGAGACTATACACAAACAATGGTGCCCTGTAGTCCCGAATAGCTACCTTGATGCTGACGTCTTACTCGGGACAGACATACTTTCACAAGCTCCTTTTCAATGGAATGGTAAGACAAATACAGTAAAGTGGGGTAAAACCACATACCTTGTTAATCATATCAAAAGGCAGAAAGGCAAGGTGGAACGAGTTCACGAGGTACCTATTCTTCCTACCACTCCCAGTCAAACAGAACACATCCGTCTAACTCATACCATCAAACTTGATCCCTACCGAGCTCAGTTTCTTCCTATCTCGGTGAAAGAAAACCCAGGAGAAACTTTGTTAGTCCAGCCTCAGCCATGTTTAACGCCTAGATCATCACCCCTTGATTGTGACAGTAGATGAGAATAAAAAGGTCCCCCTCCCATTTATTAATGATACTAAGGGCCGGAAAACAATCAAACCAGGAACCCTATTAGGCACTTTTGAAAACATCTCCTCCCCGACGATCAAAGTCATCCACCAAAAGCAAGCCACTCCTTCCCTAGAAATCCACAATGATCTGTTGCCACACAACGACCAAACAAGGTGTCAGGAATCAAAGAGTAGGCCACAAAGACTCGAGGAGTTGATAAGACAACAGAAATGGAGTAACCTTACTAGAGAGCAGAAAACAATCTTAAAAAATATCATTCTCAATCACCATGATTTATTCATAGTAGACAAAAACGAACTTGGATTAATGAAAGGGCCTCCTGCTAAAATTAATATCTCTAATCCAGAGCCTAGTCGTGGTCCTAGGTACCGATACCCCGAGGAAGCAAAAACCCTGATATCAAACATGTTAACAGATATGGAGAACAGAGATATCATTGAAAAATCTACATCTGCATGGCTCTCTCCTATAGTATTAGTCAATAAACCGGATGGAAGTAAAAGAATGTGCCTTGACTACCGACATGTCAACAAACACCTAACTACTGACATTTACCCGCTTCCCCGCCTAGAAGAATTAGTTGAACAAGCAGCTGGCCATCAGTTCTATGCCACGCTAGATATGAGGGAGGCTTATTTTCAAATTCTATTGGAGGAAGGTAGCAGAGACCTCACAGCCTTCAGTGATGGGGTGACTCTCTATAGGTTTAAAAGGCTACCTTTTGGATTAAGCTGTTCTCCAGCTATCTTTACTAGACATATGGCCTCATTGTTAGCTCCTCTCGTGAAGAAGGGTTGGATGAAAAATTACTTAGACGACCTAATCATTTGGGCTTCAGACTTCACCACACTCAGCGAAAGACTCAGTGAAACTTTCGCTTTACTTAAAGAAAACGGAGTCAAGCTTAACTTATCTAAATGCGAAATGGCAAAGACTGAAGTTACGTTTCTTGGTCATAAAATTTCACAAGAAGGTAGTCAACCCGACCCAAAGAATGTAGAGGCAGTATTGGAAATGAAACCGCCCACTAAGGTCAAGGAAGTGAGACGATTTTTAGGTATGGCAGGATTTTATAGGAAACACATCAGTAATTTCGCTCAAATAGCCACTCCACTTACCAACCTAACGAAAAAAGATCAACCTTTCCTTTGGACGGACAAGTGTCAGGAGGCATTCGATACCTTAAAAAGATCTCTTGCCCAGGCCCCTATACTAGCGAGAGCGCAAAGTAACCAGCTGTTCATTTTAACAACTGATGCCAGTAATACCCACGTAGGAGGCGTCTTAAGTCAAACTCAGGAGGATGGGTCCGTCAGACCTTTGGCCTATTTTTCAAAAAAATTAAACTCCACTGAGAATAGGTACTCAGCTACAGATAAAGAAGCCTTGGCAGTACTTCTCTCTTGTAGACACTTCCATCATTATTTGTGGGGAACTAGCTTCACTATATTCACAGATCATCAGCCCCTTACTAGTATATTCAAAAGAAAGACCAAATCTGCCAGGATGAACCGCTGGATACTAGAGATGAGAGAATACCAATACAACATCCAATATGTGAAGGGAAAGTATAACTACGTGGCCGATCAGCTCTCTCGCCCAGTGAGGATCATTCAGCGATGTCCTACTCCAAACTATTTAGGCCTGACTTTAGAACAAATCAAGATTCAACAAAGGGAAGAAATTAAGTGGAGAGACATGATAGAGTATCTGGAAGGAGGGTCTATACCTACCAAAAAGTATCATAAGAGTATATTGCACCAGTTCACTATAATTGATGAGTTGCTGTACTACGCTAAGGAAAACATTGATGGCAGCATTCATTATTCATTGGTAGTTCCTCAGGTTCTGATTCCTAAAGCTTTAGAACATGCACATGAGCTTTCTGGCCACCTGGGTCAGAAAAAGACAATTAAAAAGGCCGAAGAATTGTTTTACTGGTGTAATCTCAAGTTTGACGTAACCCAGTACGTAAAGAATTGCCTTACCTGTCAAAGATTTAAAACCTCTCCAGGGTTACAGCAGCCTTATCAGGAATTACCTTCAGTAGAGAAGCCCTTAGATAGGATAGGTATAGACCTGACGGATATGATTGCAGGCAGTGGTGGCTACCGATATGTGTTGACTATCGTAGATCACTTTAGCCGATTTGTGAAGTTCTATCCACTCAAAAACAAACTATCAGAGGGAATTGTAGAGGCGCTGCAGCACTACATTACCGACTTCGGGACTCCTCACTCCATCGTCCTGGACAACGGGGGCGAGTTCACCTCCCAGATCTTCCAACAATTCTGCCAGCAACACCTCATCACCCTCTGTTACACCACTCCCTACCACCCGCAAGGGAACGCCATCACCGAACGACTCCATCGCACGCTCAAATCCATCTTGGCTTCCATGTGCCGAGGTTACCCGCTACGGTGGCCTCGCCTACTCCCTGTGTGTCAGGCCACTATGAATGCCGCCGTCCATACCAGTATCGCCCAACAACCTTTCTTCGCGTTTTTCTCCCGGCATGCGCCCCGAGTGGTGGGTGCCAGGCTACCCGCAGTTGATGGTGACGAGCAAGACGTGGATGTGGTCCGCCGGCTGATCCGGGAAACACACGAGAAAATGACTCGGAAATACCGTAATGCGGCCAACAGGAAACGCAAGGAGCAGAAGGTAGACATTGGGGCGTTGGTGTGGGTGAAGCGAGAAACTACAGAGTCAGGAGTGTGTAAGAAACTGTGTGTTCGTTGGGACGGCCCATATAAGGTGGTGGAAATTTTAAGAGGAGGCGGTGGTTATGTGGTGAAAGACCCTTTCTCGGGAAAGATGGTGCAAAGAGCGGCAGAAAAGATCAAACAGTTTCACAGTGAGGAAGAGTACGTAGTTGCGGCTCAAGACACAGTGTTCCAACCTGATATAGAAACTGAAGTGTTACCGCCTAGAGTGCATAACCGTCCCAGACGCTATATTGAGGAATGTTAATGTTGCTGGAAAAACGGTATAGAAAAGAGCAGAGTGCTTGGGGTAAATAGAGTCTCCCCCCTTACTTTTGCATGGTCTGGCTGGACTGGTTGTAATGAATCGTGGTATGACAGGTATGGGTACTATGTGAGAGGTGATGTAAGAATTTGAGAAGGAATAAGGAACCACTTTAATTCGCAGACTACTACTGCACTCGACAACCCGTTCGGGCCATACTGTGGTGGATTACTTCAGGACGTGGCGAGCGCTTCGCGTAATCATCTGTAGTATCTCGTGGTATGAGTGAATGTGTGGATGAGTAAATGACTGTCCGAGTGGAAGGAACCGAGTACTGGGGTGGCCGAATCTCGTTTCAGAGAGTGACGGAGTGACTTAAGGTTAAGTCCTCACACCACAGGAGGTCAAGAGGCTGGTTGGGGTGGAATTTCTTTTCTTTTTCCTTGAGATGAGAGAAAGAGCCGAGTTATGTCTCCAAGGGACATTGTGGTGATATGGCCCACAAGCCATTGTATGGGAGAGAAGGTCAGAGTTATTTCCCGACAGAGATCACGTGCAGTTCGTCAGCCTGGCTTGGTTGTGTGGTGGTGAGGGGAGGTTCTAATTACTCGGATGTGAAGGTGTTATTTTATTTTTTTTTTGGTAAGGAGAAAAGAGAGAGGTGAAAAATTCTAGAACGGATGAAAGGCTCGTGTAGTGCTGGGAAATTAATTATGTATATTTCTACTTTTTTCCTAGGCTAAGGCCCATGTAATGTGCGAGGATGACCAGAATCTCAGTACCATGTGACTAACCCCCCCCCCTTCCCCTCCTCTCCTCAGTGTCCTTTTGTCCTTGCTTTTTCCCCCCCCCCCCTCTCAGCGTCACTGTGTTGACCACTTCTATAACAAATTCACCCCGTGAATAAACGTAATTTCTCCTGCTTGGCCAGGTTATAGAGGCGAATTTTTCACCTAATCCCAGAGAATGGGGAGCCCTTAATACGATAAAATTAGTTCTATAATGGTAAGGTCTTAAACCAGCTCAAACAAATCCCAGATAATTACGCCGCGCCAATGAGGTTGACGAATCTGATAAATCTTCTTTGCTTCGCCGTCCTGTTACCCCTGTTGCTACGCAAGCCGGGAAGAGATACCAGACTTTGACTAATTCCCTAATTGATTTCAAAAGTCCATTGAATTAAACTTCTTAAAGTAACAACTATAAAGTAAACAGTAACTTAATTATTCATATTTTTCATCCCTGAACTCACAACCTAGTCGCCCCCCCACTAAAAAACAAACTTATAACTCTTAATAAATTTCCCCATTGGAAACCTTTATCCTTAGTTTCCCGCCGATTTCCTCACAAGCAAAGCCAGTCTCTCTCGGATTCTCCTCAGGTGAGCATGCAGTCTGATAATCTCCTCCTCCATTTCCTGTAATATTAAGTAAGTGTTTATTTAACAATAATTTACTAAAGCAGTCTCTCTCGGATTCTCCTCAGACCCTCTCGGATTCTCCTCAGATATTCCTGTTGATAAACTGTTTTCTGAGTGGATAGATATTCGCATTTTTTCGTTCTTTTTTGTTGGTTTTCTCCACGGGACTAGTGAAACCACCTGGTTCGAGATCACCGTGTGAGACTGTCCTCAGGTCTATACATACTTTTTGGGTATATATTTGTTATTTATTTATTTATTCTCTGGTCTCCCCCACAACTCAGTAGTCGCGAAAATATCTCCATCGTAGTTTTTATGTAATTGAAGAATACGCTACCATTATTTTTGTATTTCTGAATTATGTAACTGAAGAGTACGCTACCATTTATTTTGTATTTCTGAATTCCTTTCTTTTTATTATTATTATTCGGTTTATTCCATTATCAATTAAAAATCTATAAAAGTGTCAATATTTGTATTTCTTTTAATCCAGTGATAGGATTTGTAATTATCGTGTGCCACAAGGGAACATCACACCCCTTAGAGGGCACTAAACAATCACATCCATACCATACATTATACATGGCACAGCCACACTCTTCCACACTTCTCTCAACACATCATACTTACTTGCTCTCATCCTTGCCGCACTTCCCAATCGACCTACCCACTGGTTTACCATACTTATCTTTTCATTCTTTGCCTTTGCACACCCACTAGGACTCATCCACATCCCTAAGGACTTGTATTCTTGCACCTGTCTCAACTCATTCTCTCCAAGTCTCCATACCACATTACTTTCATCCTCTGACCTATTCACAATCATTACTTTGCTTTTCTCACTGCTAAACCTTACTCCAAAGTCTTTACCATGGCCATCCACTACATCCAACAAACTTTGAAGCTCATCTGCCGATTCACTCATAACAACTACATCATCTGCATAAAGGAGCACACATACTTTCTCATTCCCCACACTTACCCCTACATTCATTCTTCTCATCCTGGCTGCTAGCTCCTCTGTATACAGGCTAAAAAGGGTTGGTGACAATATACAGCCCTGCCTAACTCCTCTCTCACTCTTCACCCAGTCTGTTTCTATGTCTCCTAGCCTGTATCTAGCTCTTGTGTCCACATACATACTTTGCACTACGTTAACTATCTTTGCACTCAATCCAATCTTTTCTAAGACTCTACCTAACATTTCTCTGTTCACTCTATCATAAGCTTTCTCTATATCCAAAAAACCTAGGTACAATTTACCCCCATCCTTCTTTTTCTTCTCAATCATTTCATTCACCACAAACATATTGTCCTCAGCTCTCCTGTCCCTACGAAAACCATTCTGTTCTTCACCCAGCACTCCAGCTCTCTCAATCCATTTACACAGTCTCTCATTCAACACTGCACTGAAAACTTTACCTACTGTATTCACTAATGCAATTGGCCTGTAGTTCTTCAGCTCATTCTTACTCTTAAATCCTCCCTTATGCAACAGACACACTCGGCTCTCATTCCACTTTCTTGGCACTCTCTCTTCATCCCACACTCGGTTGAATAACTCAGTCATTCTGTCTATCACTACCTCCCCACCATTCTTGTAGAACTCATAGGGTATATCATCTGGACCTGCTGCCTTGCCATTCTTCTGCCTTCTCACACACCTCTCCACTTCATCCCTACTGATTCTTTCATCCAGTTCATCTGCATTCTTCCTTTCCAGTGTTACACATTCTTCTCTCACACTAAACATCTCACCTACCCCACCTACTTCTTCCCAGAACCCTTTGATTGCCTCCCTGATTCCATCCTTCTCTGTTATAACTACACCCTCCACTTTTAGACTCTCCACACCAACACTGCCTGACATATTCTCACCTCTCATGAACTTGTACCATTCATGGCCACCTTCCATACCTTTCTCCCTTAAAGATTGAATCACGCTCCTTTCACTCTTCACTTTAGCGTTCATTATCATTCGTCTCGTCAACCGCTGCTGCTTCACATACGCTGCCCATGCATTCAGATACTCATTCTCTGCCTTATCGCTTTCATGCCTCTTTTTCCTCAGCCATCTACACTGTCTATTCACTCTCTTTCGCTCCTTCCTAGCCGCTCTGATTTCATCATTCCACCATGGTTTACATACATTCTTTCTTCTACCTACTCTTACAAACCCTATCTGGTTCTCAGCAGCACCCCTCACGTCCTCAACCAGTTTCTCATTCAGATGCTCCACGTCATGCACACTTTCGTCGTCCCAGCTTCTCTCACTCAGATCAACCTGAAAGTTCTCCCACCCTACATCTCTCAGTCTCCACTTCTTTCTCTTACTTGCCACTTTCACTTCATTCCCACCCTGCATCAAGCACTCCACAACCAGCATGTTGTGATCGGACACAATATCAACCAAACCATCCTCATCTATCCACATGTGCGACACAATTTCACGCATTCTTCCATTCACCAACATGTAGTCAATTGCCGATTCCTGTTCTCTTGCACTCCAAGTCACATGCCCCTCTGCCAAAGTAACGTTCAGATTTTCCAGCTCCAGTTCATCAACAAACTCTCCAAGCATTTCACCATTCCTGTTCACCTGTTCCCCCAGTATTCCCACATGTGCATTCATGTCACCCATAATTAGCACTCTCTCCTCTCCATGCTCTCTCACAACTTTCTTAAGTATGTCATACTTCCTCCTATTTTCCCTCTCTGCTCTTTCACCCATGACAGTCATGTACGCTACCACCAGTACCACCTTCTCTGGTCTGCCACGACCATCCATGCATTCCACTCTTACTGCAAGCACATCCTCACTACTTGTACACTCCCCCACATCAATCTCCTCTACTTTCAGTCCTCTTTCTTTCTTGTAGAGTAGGGCTACGCCTCCTCCCAGTGTTTCCTGTGCCTTACGCCCCTTTCCAATCATAACATACTCGCATCCCTCCATTCGTACATCATCTCTCAGGTGAGTCTCAGTGAGTCCGACTAAGTCGAACCTCCACTCCCTGAGCTCCTTGCATACATCCTCAAACTTGCCCACACCCCATCCTCTCACATTCATACAGCCAATCTTCACACATTTACTTGCCTGGTTAGTCTCTTTTCTTTCATGTTTGCTGACATCAGTGGGTCCTCCTCGTCATGCGTCGTCCACACAACACACCTGCCTCGCCCTCATCCACTCGGTCAGTCGACGTCCTAGCCTCTCATTCCCGTTGTGGTTGAGGTGGACCCCGTCTCTCCCAAAGAATTTGTCCTGGTCAAGGATCCCATCCATGTCCAGGAAGCTCACGTTGCCCTTCTTCTCTGCTGTCCATTCCATCTTGACCTTCATGAGTTCCATGCATATCTTGCGGTTCGTTTCTCTTCTAACCTTCTCATACAGCACTCCTTCCCGTGGGCGCCGCAGGACCCCCACCACAGCCACACACATCTTCTTCTCTTCTGCTGCCCTCACTGCTTCTATCACTTCCTTTACTGTGTCTTCAGCACCTGCCTCTACTAAGTTGTTGCCTCCTCCTTGGACAACTAGCAGGCTTCTCTCTTCCATTTCTTGCACTTCTTCCTTGACTTTCCTCTTGACGTCTTGGATCTTAGCACCTCCCATGCTGGTGCACTCAATTTCCCTTCTCACAAAGTCGGGAGTCTTCCTTACCATGCTGTCTCCAATGACATGTACTGGGGCTTTCTTGATTACCATTCTCTTCTTCCTTGGGCGTCTGTCTGTTCTGGCCACTTCCACCACTTCTTGCTGGTCTTTTCTTTCTTCAGTCTTCGTCGTCTGTGCTTCTGCCTCTTTCATCAGGTTTTCTGTCTGGGTGCTCTGCTCCACTCTCTCTTCATTTTCTTCATCCTGGTTCCTCCATTCATTGAGGCTCTTGCTCAGGCATTCCCTGCAGAGGAACACCAGAAGCTCGAACCCCAGCGCCTTCATGTTGGCCTCCCTCATGCCCACACAGGCTACATGGAACCAGGCCATGCATCTCTCGCATGCCACAGCCCTTTGCCTGTTCGCCACACTCTCCTCGCATGAACCACACGCGCTCATCACCATTTTCAGGGTATTTCAGCACACAGGCAAGAGAAACAAACCACAAAACTCAGAGAAAACTCAGAGAGTAAGGCAAAGCCACTTGTACACACTGCGCGTCTCTTGATGATCTTGCGCAGCCGCTGATCCTGATCGCTGCACAGGATTGCCTCAAACTTCAATGTTGTTGACTCAGGTAGCTGGTGGTGGCCTTCGCACTGCCACTTACTAAACGCCAACAAATCATTTTAGGTGTTAGGTAATAACAGCTGTAGATCCCTAAAGGCGACCAGAATTCCCAAGAATATCTCCTAAAAAGATCAAAATCCCCAGATTGTCATTAAATACATGAAAAAAAAAAAAATCCCAATCTGGAGATAAAAGCCCAGAAATATGATCCCTGCTAGGTGCCCCGTGACGCGGGAAGGCTTTGTGTTTGCTCAGGTGTTGGCTGACCACTGGCAAACTTAACATTTCCCAACACTGAACCCGAAAAAAATGCAATATGTACCAAAGCTCCCACGACTGAGAAACAGTAAATAAGATGGAATGTTACCTTTCAGTATTAGTGCTGAATAGATGTAAATGGTGATGAGTGTGATCTATCACATTATACACTAATAACTGTGAATTTTAGTTATCATGGAAAATTGCAGGGAACCCAAGGAGAGTCAAAGTACAAAGAAACACATTACTTGAAAACAGACGAACGCACTACTAAGGAGAGTGAATAAAAAAATTTGAAAAAAAACTGAATACTAATGCACAATGTCAGACTTAGAAAAAAAAAGCCAGCAGATAAAACAATGAAAATGACCATAAAAAAGAAAATAGAGAATGCAACACTAAATGAGGAAGATGGCAGAATAAAACCAATTTGGTTTAATGAAGAAATAAGAACAAAAAAGAATTCAACCGGAAATTACGAAATTCAAAGGAAAATGTAAGGAACTACACTACAAGCAAAAAGAAAGCGTAAAAAGTAAAATGATGAAGAAAAATAGAAATGGGGAAAAAAGTAAAATAACGAAATAAAGACAAAAAATAACAGAAATCTGGCAGCACATGAACCAGTTTAGCGGTAAAAGTAAAGAGAAGAAAAGAGAGATTATTCTATATGACGAAAAAGGAGTACAAGAGAAAATACATCTGTGTCCTACGAAGATTAAAGAATTTTGGATGAACATTTATAACAAAGAAAGAAATTATATACATGAAATATGGAATAATACTAATACTAATACTAATAATACTACTACTAATAATAATAATATAAAAGAAGAATATGTAAATACACTCAAGAAGTATTATGAGAATAAATGAATTAATATAGATAATAATGAATGAACAATACCATATCAGTCAAGACAACACGTGGATGCAGCATTCACGATAAACACTGATGATATTGTTGCGCCCACCCTTCACTCCGGGCGGGCGTGTTATCCACAAGGGCACGGGTCGAGAAACAACACCAGCGGGGCCTCAAATAAGTCACACTGAACGCCAGGACAAGGCACACACACACACACACACACACACACACACGAGGCCGGGGCACAGGGGAAAACACGGGCACTATTTCCTAGGTTTATTGACAAATCCTCCGCAAGTACACTGCTTTACAAGTTCACAGGGGCACCACAAGTCTCCCAGGGCACGACAGGCACTCAACAAGACACTCAACAGGCAGGGAAACACTTCCAAACAGACAGGCACACGCTGGCTTCCTCTCGGGCCAAGCGTCTCCTTTCTTTCAGTCTCTCTCTTCCCGCCACTCCCAGTGCTGCCACCTGCAACAGTTCAGCCACCCGCACCCATACCCCTGCTGTAACACTATAAAACCAATGGAAGATTGTAAAATTGAGTTAGAATACCAGATAAAAAAGACAAAGACTGAAAAAGCAGCAGGACCCAATGAAATTAAGACGAAACTCCTTATTGCTATGACACACAACGATAAATGTAAAACAACTCTCGTACAAGCATTAAATGATGTCAGTGATGCAGCAATAATCCCGGATACATGGAAAACATGAAATAATAAATTACTGGAGAAAAACGCAAAACCAGCAATAAAAGCTGTGAGTCCAATAGCCCTTACAGACACCACAGATAAATTATTAATAGGAATCATAAAAAAATAATAATAAATAAATAAAAATAAATAAATAAAATGCAGACATCTACAATAAAACGATATAATAATGGAAGAACAAAATACATATACGGAAAACAGAAGAGCAGCAGACAATTTATTTATACTAAATTACTGTATACAGAAGAGTTAGGAATATAAGAGATCACTTATATTAATATCAGTAGACTTTGCAAAGGCATTCGACAGGTATAAGCAGAGAAATGCTAAAATATAAGATACACCCAAAGTGTGACCTGATCGCTAAAGTATATACAGAGGACAACACCAAAATATTCCTTGATGATAAAGAAATGTGTAGTATTGAAATAACGAATGGTATACAAGGATGCAATGGGTCAACTGTTATATTTCTTATGGTGGCATATCCTAGCATCGAAAAACTTAACCAATCCAGTGCTTAATTCAGGAATGATGTGTGTGTGTGTGTGTGTGTGTGTGTGTGTGTGTGTGTGTGTGTGTGCGTGTGTGGCCTGGCCTCAGTATTTCTGGGTGATGATGGAATGCTTCTTGTAATTAATAAGGTGAGGCTAAACAAAATATAAAGTTAGTAATAAAAGGACCATTAAGTGGGCCTTCTTTCATTAATGTTTAATGCCCTTTGCCAGTGGAAGGATGACTGAAGCAGTGAAGGAGTCCCTGGAGACAATGTGCATGGCGTGCCAGCTGTAGCAATGGAAGGAGTATTGAGGCAGTGAAGGAGTCCCTGGAGAGAGAGAGAGAGAGAGAGAGAGAGAGAGAGAGAGAGAGAGAGAGAGAGAGAGAGAGAGAGAGATTAATGTTTGAAGAAAAATAAATATGTTCTATTTTAATGAAGGAATATATGATTGAATAAATCAACAAGGAAAGGGAGAAAGAGGTGATGAAAAGAAGGATGAAAGAAAGAGCTAAAAATAATAAAAAATGAAGGACAAAGAAGCAAATATGTTAAACGTAACACATTTATATTCAAACGAAGGAAGGAAGGAAGGAAGGATGGAGGGAAAAAAAGGAAGGAACCCTGTAAATAAGGAAACAAACACAATACAATACGTACTTAAATAATAATAATAATAATAATAATAATAATAATAATAACAGCAACAACAACAACAACATTAACAACAACCACATAACGGAATTAAACAAAAGAAGTAAAAAGAAAGGAAGGAGAGAAGGTGTGCAGTGAACTAACTAGAAAAGAAGAGGAAGAGGAGAAGAAAAAGGAGAAAAGTAGGAGGAGGAGAAAAGGAAGAAAAAGGAAGCAAAACAATTGAGAAAGAAGTAAGACAGCTTTCTACACGTCATTAATTTTCTTTTCTCTTTTTTTCTCTCTCTTTTCTTATTAATGTCAGAAGCAAAGGAAGAAGAAGAAGAAGAAGAAGAAGAAGAAGAAGAAGAAAAAGAAGAAAAAGAATAAGAATAAGAATAAGAATAAGAAGAAGAAGAAGGAAAGGAGGAGAATGACAAGAAGAGGAGGAGGAGGAGCAGGGGGAGAAAGACGAGGAAGAGGAGAAAAAAAGAGGAAGAGGAGGAAGAAGAGGAAGAAGGGATGGAGGGAAGCTGAAATGAGATAAAGTTTGAAGCATAAATTGTAAGTTTTGGATCTATGACATTAGCGTGGAATGACATCATCAACAACAATAATAATAATAATAATAATAATAATAATAATAATAATAACAATAATAATAATAACAATAATAAAAATAACAATAATAATAATAATATACACTAAAACAAACTTCTTTATTTTGTTTATCTTTTAAGGAAAAATTTAAATAGATGTTTTTTTTTTGTTTCGTTTTTTTTTATCTTTCTTTATTTTATTTATTTATTTTGATCTGGTTAATCATAAAAGAAAGATGAATGTAAATATTTTAAAACCAGTCTCATGTTGAATAATAAACTACTTACAATACATTAATATACACTTTTCTCTCGTCTTATTTATAGGGAACGCTTAATCAGTGAATATATATATATATATATATATATATATATATATATATATATATATATATATATATATATATATATATATATATATATATATATATATATATATATATATATATATATATATATATATTTTTTTTTTTTTATCTAGTAATTGGATTGTAGAGAAACTAGTTTTAATATTTTACACGGGCACTGTTTCAAAGTTCTTTTCTTCATCTTCTTTTCCTTCACCTTTTCGTTTTCCTCTTCCTGCACAGATGCAAATAAAAAAAAAAGTTGATTAGTCGTTTTCTATTCAAGACATAAAAAAAGAATGTATGTGTGTTTTTTTTCTTTATATATATATATATATATATATATATATATATATATATATATATATATATATATATATATATATATATATATATATATATATATATATATATATATATTGTTTGCCTTCCTTTTCGTCCTCCCCTCAGATACAATAAATAAATAAATAAATAAATAAATAGATGAAAAGGAAGAAAGTGCTTGATTTTATTTTCGAGTTTAAAAATTGTACGCATTTCTTTTTCTTTTTTTTTAGTGTTCGTATCTATTTATTTATTTTTTTATCCGATTGTTCACAAGAAAAGAATGAATCACGAATGCCTTTATCTCTCTCTCTCTCTCTCTCTCTCTCTCTCTCTCTCTCTCTCTCTCTCTCTCTCTCTCTCTCTCTCTCTCTCTCTGGTTCCTCCCAAAAAGTGTGGCTTAGTTTTATTTCAACCAAAAAGCAAAGGAAAAAAAGAAAGAAAAGTGCATAAAAGAAAAACCTAAAAGTTGTGTTTGGATGTAGTCTATACTGACTCTTCCTTTTTCTCTTCTGACTATTCCACATTTATCTGGGGAAAAAATATATGAAAAAGATTAAAAACAAGAAATAAAGAGAAATACATTTGTCTCTTTTGCGAGCACACTCACTCTTACGAAGACACCCCAAGCAAGATAAAGTTAACACACACACACACACACACACACACACACATACACACACACACGTACACATTAGTTTTGACATGCTAATGAAAAATAGCCATGATTATTTGAAAAGGTTACTGTGGCATTTCTAGTTCATCGTAACTTTAAAGTAAATAAATAAATATAAGAATTAAGTATATATGTATTGGTATTAGTATTAATATACAAGGATAGGAAATGAAGGTGAAAGCTGTTATAAAAAAAAAAGTTTATTTTGTATTCATAAGCTAATGTGCATGCTTGAAAAATAATAGAGAAATGGAGCAATACGAGATATTAATAATAAGAAGAACAAGAACAAAACAAGAAGAACAAGAAGAACAAGAACAAGAAAAGAAGAAGAAGAAGAACAACAACAACAACAACAACAACAACAACAACAACAACAACAACAACAACAACAACAACAACAACAACAACAACAACAACAACAACAACAACAACAACAACAACAACAACAACATTAATCACAATACCACCACCATCACCACCACTACATCCACACCAAAACACGAAATGAAGAATGAATACAGTGATCTTTTTAAAACCACCAAACACATCATTGCAATAACAAGTACAGTGCGTAGCCACATACCTTATCTTTAAACCCGATGCACCAAAACCACTGGGAACACATTAAAACAAAACAAAAGAAGAAAAAAAATAAATAAATAAAACGAAACGGACAATAATTAATTTCACCTCCTTTCTTTCTCTTCGTCTTTCTCATCATCATCATCTTCCCCCTCTTCCCTTCCTCCATCTTCCTCACACTTCTACGAAACTGAGAGCAAAATGAAGCAGAGACGAAAAAAAAGAAGTAAAGGAAGGGAGAAGTGAAATGGAATAATAGAGAAGAAAGTGGAGGGAGGAGGAAGAGGCGAGAGGGAAAAGTAAGCGGGGAAATGAAGTAGAGGGAATAAAGTAAGAAAGATGGAAGAGGGAGTGTTGGAGAAGAGAGGTAAGAGAGAGGAGGAAGAGGGAAGAGAAGACTAGTGAGATGAAAGAGGAGGGAAAATTAGGGATAGGAGGCCAGAGAGAGAGAGAGAGAGAGATAGAGAGAGAGAGAGAGAGAGAGAGAGAGAGAGAGAGAGAGAGAGAGAGAGAGAGAGAGAGAGAGAGAGAGAGATCAACAAGAGGTCATAAGGCGTCGTAAGAAGGACGAGAAAGAGAAAAAAGAGAAGAGAAGAGACTTTAAAAGAAGGAAGAGGAGTGTAAAAGACAAAGAATGAGAACTAGAAGAAGTGAGAAAAGAAATGACAAATAAAGGAGGAAGGGGAGAAGAACAGAGAAGGAGCAGGGAAATACAGACAGACAGACAGACAAACAAATAAAAATAACCAGTTCAAACAAAAGAAGGGAAGTAAGTAAAGGAAGAGAAAAAGCAAATAAGAAATAAGAAGGAAGTAAAAAAGAAGACAAAAAGAAACAAAAGAAAGGAAGTAAGCAAAGGAAGAGAAGAAGCAAATAAGAAATAAGAAGAAGGAAGTAAAAAAAGAAGACAAAGAAAGAAATAGACACACATAAAAACATAATGAAAATAGATAAATAAATAAATAAACAAATAAATAAATAAATAAATAAACAAAATTAAATAAAATACAGTAAAAATAAAATATAACAAATAAATAGATAAAATAACCAAACCAAACAAGGCCAAACTATCGAATTACCACACTCGTTAACTAACCCAACTTAAGTCACTACCAATCTCACTGAAATGAACATAAATCAACTGAAAAGGGAGGGAGGGAGGGAGGGAGGCAAGGTTACGCTAGGACAGAGAAAGACCGACCCAATTTTAAACAAGGCGAGGTGGGGCGCGGTCAGGGTAGGTCACGACGTGCTTAGCGAGGCTGGGGTGCGTGCGGTCAGAATCGGGTATTGAGGAGTTGGTAAATGAAGACAAGGCACGGAGAGGCGAAGGTGAAGGTGACGCCAGTTGTGTTATAGCAGGCTGCAGCACGCCACGGGGAAAGGTCAGGCCGTCACAGGTCACTGCACAAGAGGTTACAGGTCAAGTAGGGTCAGATGAGTCACGGGGGTGTTATATGTGTGCTATATACGTGTTATCTGGTGTTATGTTGGGTTATGTAAGGTTAGGTGGGGATCAGGTGAGGTTAGGTGGAGTTAGGTGGGGTTAGATAAGGTTGTGTGAGCTCAGGTGAGGTTCCTCGGGGTTAGGTAGGGTTAGCTAAAAGAAGAAGAAGAAGAAGAAGAAGAAGAAGAAGACAAATACAAAAGAAGCAGAAAAAATATAATTCACAGCGCAAGAGGTCAAAAGTTCAAAAAAGGTCACATGACTCAAAACACGATATAAGAGAAGAGGTAAGGTCAGGTAAGGTTAATTCTTCTTACACCTACAGACGTCCTTTGTTGACATTCACTGTAAATAAAAAAAAAAAAATTGCATTAACAGAGGAAAATGAAAAAAAAAGATAAAAATATAAGAGTAATATTATCTTTCCTAAGCTGCCAGACGATTTCAAAGACCGCAGAACAAAAAAATAAATAAATACAAATAATATAAAAATAAATACTGAAAAAACTTGCGGGATTATCAGAAAAAAAAATGTATTGACACAGAAGAGAGTAAGAGGAAAATGGAAGTTCATTTTGTGTTTTCTAAGCTACAAGATAATTTAAAAGACTGCAAAACAAAACAAAAAATGTCTGAAAAAAGAAAAGCTTTATCTGGTTATGAGAAAAAAAATATTGACAACGAGGAGAATAAGAAGGAAAAGGAAATTAAATTTGTTTTGTCTAAGCTACAACACAGCTCAAGAGACTTTTATTTTTTTTTATGTAGGAAGGACACTGACCAAGGGCAACAAAAATCTAATAAAAAAAAATCCCCCACTGAAATGCCAGTCCCATAAAAGGGTCAAAGCAGTGGTCAAAAATTTGTGGATAAGTGTCTTGAAACGTCCCTCTTGAAGGAATTCAAGTCATAGGAAGGTGGAAATACAGAAGCAGGCAGAGAGTTCCAAAGTTTACCAGAGAAAGGGATGAATGATTGAGAATACTGCTTAACTCTTGCGTTAGAGAGGTGGACTGAATAGGGGTGAGAGAAAGAAGTAAGTCTTGTGCAGCGAGGCCACGGAAGGAGGGGAGGCATGCAGTTAGCAAGATCAGAAGAGCAGTTAGCATGAAAATAGCGGTAGAGGACAGCTAGATATGCAACGTTGCGGCGGTGAGAGAGAGGCTGAAGACAGTCAGTTAGAGGAGAGGTGTTGATGAGATGAAAAGCTTTTGATTCCACCCTGTCTAGAAGAGCAGTATGAGTGGAACCCCCCCAGACATGTGAAACATACTCCATACATGGACGGATAAGGCCCTTGCACAGAGTTAGCAGCTGGGGGGGAGAGAAAAACTGGCGGAGACGTCTCAGAACACCTAACTTCATAGAAGCTGTTTTAGCTAGAGATGAGATGTGAAGTTTCCAGTTCAGATTATAAGTAAAGGACAGACCGAGGATGTTCAGTGTAGAAGAGGGGGACAGTTGAGTGTCATTGAAGAAGAGGGGATAGTTGTCTGGAAGGTTGTGTCGAGTTGATAGATGGAGGAATTGAGTTTTTGAGGCATTGAACAATACCAAGTTTGCTCTGCCCCAATCAGAAATTTTAGAATGATCAGAAGTCAGGCGTTCTGTGGCTTCCCTGCGTGAAATGTTTACCTCCTGAAGGGTTGGACTTCTATGAAAAGACGTGGAAAAGTGCAGGTATCATCAGCGTAGGAGTGGATAGGACAAGAAGTTTGGTTTAGAAGATCATTAATGAATAATAAGAAGAGAATGGGTGACAGGACAGAACCCTGAGGAACACCACTGTTAATAGATTTAGGAGAAGAACAGTGACCGTCTACCACAGCAGCAATAGAACGGTCAGAAAGGAAACTTGAGATGAAGTTACAGAGAGAAGGATAGAAACCGTAGGAGGGTAGTTTGGAAATCAAAGCTTTGTGCCAGACTCTATCAAAAGCTTTTGATATGTCCAAGGCAACAGCAAAAGTTTCACCAAAATCTCTAAAAGAGGATGACCAAGACTCAGTAAGGAAACCCAGATCACCAGTAGAGCGGCCTTGACGGAACCCATACTGGCGATCAGATAGAAGGTTGTGAAGTGATAGATGTTTAAGAATCTTCCTGTTGAGGATAGATTCAAAAACTTTAGATAGGCAGGAAATTAAAACAATAGGACGGTAGTTTGAGGGATTAGAACGGTCACCCTTTTTAGGAACAGGTTGAATGTAGGCAAACTTCCAGCAAGAAGGAAAGGTAGATGTTGACAGACAGAGCTGAAAGAGTTTGACTGGGCGAGGTGCAAGCACGGAGGCACAGTTTCGGAGAACAATAGGAGGGACCCCATCAGGTCCATAAGCCTTCCGAGGGTTTAGGCCAGCGAGGGCATGGAAAACATCATTGCGAAGAATTTTAATACGTGGCATGAAGTAGTCAGAGGGTGGAGGAGAGGGAGGAACAAGCCCAGAATCGTCCAAGGTAGTGTTTTTAGCAAAGGTTTGAGCAAAGAGTTCAGCTTTAGAAATAAATGTGATAGCAGTGGTGCCATCTGGTTGAAGTAGAGGAGGGAAAGAAGAAGAAGCAAAGTTATTGGAGATATTTTTGGCTAGATGCCAGAAATCACGAGGGGAGTTAGATCTTGAAAGGTTTTGACATTTTCTGTTAATGAAGGAGTTATTGGCTAGTTGGAGAACAGACTTGGCATGGTTCCGGGCAGAAATATAAAGTGCATGAGATTCTGGTGATGGAAGGCTTAAGTACCTTTTGTGGGCCACCTCTTTATCATGTATAGCACGAGAACAAGCTGTGTTAAACCAAGGTTTAGAAGGTTTAGGACGAGAAAAAGAGCGAGGAATGTACGCCTCCATGCCAGACACTATCACCTCTGTTATGCGCTCAGCACACAAAGACGGGTCTCTGACACGGAAGCAGTAGTCATTCCAAGGAAAATCAGCAAAATACCTCCTCAGGTCCCCCAAACTAGCAGAGGCAAAACGCCAGAGGCACCTTCGCTTAGGGGGATCCTGAGGAGGGATTGGTGTGATAGGACAAGATAAAGATATGAGATTGTGATCAGAGGAGCCCAACGGAGAAGAAAGGGTGACAGCATAAGCAGAAGGATTACAGGTCAGGAAAAGGTCAAGAATGTTGGGCGTATCTCCAAGACGGTCAGGAATACGAGTAGGGTGTTGCACCAATTGCTCTAGGTCATGGAGGATAGCAAAGTTGTAGGCTAGTTCACCAGGATGGTCAGTGAAGGGAGAGGAAAGCCAAAGCTGGTGGTGAACATTGAAATCTTCAAGAATGGAGATCTCTGCAAAAGGGAAGAGGGTCAGAATGTGCTCCACTTTGGAAGTTAAGTAGTCAAAGAATTTCTTATAGTCAGAGGAGTTAGGAGAGAGGTATACAGCACAGATAAATTTAGTATGAGAGTGACTCTGTAGTCGTAGCCAGATGGTGGAAAACTCGGAAGATTCAAGAGCGTGGGCACGAGAGCAGGTTAAGTCACTGTGCACATAAACGCAGCATCCAGCTTTGGATCGAAAATGAGGATAGAGAAAGTAGGAGGGAACAGAAAAGGGGCTACTGTCAGTTGCCTCAGACACCTGAGTTTCAGTGAGGAAAAGAAGATGAGGTTTAGAAGAGGAGCGGTGGTGTTCTACAGATTGAAAATTAGATCTTAGACCGCAAATATTGCAGAAGTTAGTGAAAAAAAAGTTGAGAGGGGTGTCAAGACACTTAGGGTCGTCGACAGAAAGGCAGTCCGACCTGGGGACATTTATGGTCCCCTCCCCAGATGGGGACTCCAAGGCTGGTGTAGGAATCACCATGATGATTAAAAAATTTTTGAGTGAAGGGTGTGTGTGTGTTATTAGGTGCTTGTAGTTTTGTGTGGAGGAAGAGAGTTGTCTTTAGAGGGCAGGCAGTGACTGCCCCCTTGTGTTGTGAGTCACAAAGGGAAACGTTCAGTGAGGTCACAGCTGGGTTTAATGATAAGTTCACAGCACCCCCTGAACAGTGCTTTAGACCTCACTGGGAGTAATTATCGTTTCGGCAGGTGTCTACTGCCTCCTCCTCCTAGGTGTCTACTGGCTCCTCCTCCTTAAAGTGTCTAAAAAAAGCTCTATATTGTTATGAAAGAAGAAATGTAATGACAGAACAGAAAACAAGAAAGTAATGAAGGTAAACGCTACAACTCCGTGCCTGCTTCTGTTTGTCCTCCTTCCTATGACTTGAACTCTTTGAAGATGGAGGTTTCAAGACACCTATCATTTAATTTTTGAAGATCGTTTCTGACTCTCTGGGGACTGGCACCTCAGTAGGCCTTTATCTATTTTTTTTCTTTTAATTTTGTTGGCCTTTGCCGGTCCCCCTCTTGCATAAAAAAAAAAAGTCTTTTCTAAGCTATTCAATAATTCATTACAGCGCGGTACAAAACTGTCTAAGAAAAAGAAAAAACCTCTAGGTAATTATGAGAACAGAAAAAAAGTATACTGAGAGAAAAAAATAAGAAAAGAAAAGAAAGTCGATATTGTCTTTCCTATGCTACAAAAAAAATTAAGAAAGTGTAGTACAAAAATAATAATAAAAAAAATCCCTAGATAAGTGAGAAAAAATGCAATAATCTCCCCCCCCAAAAAAAAAAGGAAAAGAAAAAAAGAAACAAAAGAAAGCTGATCTCGACTTTTCTAACTTACGAAACAATGAAAAGACTAGCACCAAAATTGTCTAAAGAAAACCCATAGGTAATTACGGGAAGAAAAGAGAGAGAAAAAAAAAACAATCTAGGAGTAAAAACTGCAGTGCATCAAGAAAAAAAAAAAAAAAAAAGAACAGATAAGTTTAATCAGTACAGGTAGAATTGGTCTTCCTAGGGATCATGAACAGAGCAAGCCAGGTAAGAGGGGGACGGGAGGTCAAGGTCAGGTCAAAAAAGCCGTCCCCTCCTCCCACACAGGTACTAATTACAGGTAGCGAGGGGGGCTGAGGTGGGGGATGAGGGGGAATGAGAGGAGGTGAGGGGAGGTGAGGGGACGTGAGAGGGGGAGGGAGTGAGTTGCAAGTAAACATGTCTGCCTTTGCTGATTGCTGCTCTCTTTGTCTCTCTCTCTCTCTCTCTCTCTCTCTCTCTCTCTCTCTCTCTCTTACTTATTTTCCCATTCTATTTTTTTCGGTTTTTCTTTTATTCGTCTAGATTATTTTGAGTTCTTTTTTTTTTTTTTATCTCCTTCATTTTTCTGTTTGTCACATTTTTTTCCGTACTGCTATTTATGTATATTTTCTTTATCATTACAACACCAAACATTCCTTGTCTCCCGCTGAAGTTATAGCGTCAAAAGTATTCCTAGTGACACCGCCTGAACCTTCATATTAGCACACTTAACTATTAGACGTAAAGGAGAGAGCAGCGGTATAGTCAGGCAGGCATTACTTCACCAAACACTCCCCGTCCGTCGCTCAATTCCTGGGGAGACGATAAACTAACACCTTGGAGCCAGACCCCGGCAAATCTGCACACTTCACTGTACGTGGAGGAAAACACACGGCAAAGTTGGACCCAATCATTACAACATCCAACACTCCCCGCCTCTCACAAGTTCAGGAGTGAGGATAAACTGTGACCTTGCAAGCCAGAACCGTCACATTTCTCCCAGTGACGCCTGAACGACTGAGGCAATGGGGCGCGCGCTGAATGCCAAGACACCCATCCCCCCTTCCCTTCCCCATCCCCAGCCCCTGCCGCCCACCTCCCCCCCTCCCGCCACCTGCCCGCCCCTCTGCTCCCCGCTGCCTCCGCGGTCCTCAGGTGTGACGCGGCTAGGAACGACCTGCGGCTCTATGACCACGTGACGGTAACTGGTTATGTCGCTGGTGTGTGTGTGTGTGTGTGTGTGTGTGTGTTGGGGAAGAGGGAGACTGAGGGTGAGGTTGGAGGAAAGTAGTATTAGGGGTAGTGTATAGACCACCGACCAGTACAGAGGAAATGAACACCTCACTGTGGCAGGAATTAAATAGAGCAGGCAGGTACAGTCAGGTATGTGTGGAAGGAGATTTTAATTTTAGGAATATCGACTGGAGTCTGATTGTGGGTAACAAGGAAGCAAAGGAATTTCTTAAGGTAATTCAGGATAATTTTCTTAAAACAGGTAGTCGTAGAACCCACAAGGGGGAATAATATTATAGATTTAATTCTTACTAAGAGGGAGGAAGCAGTCACGCAGGTAGAGGTTGGAGGACAGCTAGGTAACAGTGACCATAGGGAAATTAGGTACAATTTAGAATGTGAAGAAACTGTTAGAAACAAAAACACTAGTAAAATACCTGACTTTAGGAGAGCAGATTTTGAAGAATTAAAAAGGTACCTCCAAGGAGTGGACTGGCAAAGGATGCAGGGGGAGGTCAGGTCAGGGACGGAGTTCAGAGAGATAAGGCAGGATGAGAGAGGTGAGGTGAGGCGTGAGGGTGTAGGACAAGAGGAGGGAAGATGTGTCCGGAAGGGAGGAGGAAAGAGGAAGGGGGGAGACTGGTGTGAGTATGTTGGAATGTCAGGTCATGCTGAAATGAGAGAGGTGAGGTCGAGGCGAGTAGATGAGGGAGTGGAGAGGATGGTAGGGGACGAGATGAGGGGACTAGGTGAAGTAAATGTGGATGAATTGTATAAATATTTCGTAGATAAAGTTCATACAGGTCAGTTAGCAAATATCCCGTATAGAGCAATAAGATCACAAAAAAAAAAAAAAATGACTCTAAATGGATGACTGCTAGGTTAAAGCATTATATAGGGCGTAAGAGAAGTATATATAAGAGATTAAGGGCAGGTGAAGAAGTTTTAAGGACACAATATAATGAATTAGTTAGAACAGTCAGGAAGTTAACGAGGAAAGCTAAGGACAATTATGAATTAAAGGCGAAGACGGACCCCAAGGGATTTTATCAGGTATACAGGACGAAGAATAAGGATACTGTAGGTCCATTAGAGACAGCAGATGGGGAGCTGGTTAGTTCTGGGGAGGAGATAAGTAAACTTTTGAATGATTATTTTTTAACTGTCTTCACCCAGGATAACATGCAGGATATGCCAGATAGTGAACAGGTGTTTAGAGCAGATGAGAATGAGAAGCTGACAGATATTTCCATAACTAGGGAGATAGTGGAACAGGAGATAGATAGGCAAAAAAAGTTCAAGACACCAGGACCTGATGAAATATATCTCAAAGTACTTAAGGAATGTAAAGAGATTATTAGTGAGCCGTTAGTTTCTGTCTTTAGGAAATCACTGGAGTCGGGTGAGGTACCAGTAATGTGGAGGCAGGCTAATGTAGTACCCATCTTTAAGAAAGGAGATAAAACTTTAGCGTCTAATTATAGACCTGTCAGCTTAACTTCAGTTGTAGGTAAAATGTTAGAGTCAATAATAGCGAGGAACATTAGGGAACATTTAGACAAACATAACTTGATAAATCAGTCACAGCATGGCTTCACGAAGGGGAAGTCTTGCCTGACAAACTTGTTAAGTTTTTACAGTAAGGTGTACGAGGCAGTAGATAATGGTGATAGTTATGATATCTTATATCTGGACTTTAGTAAAGCATTTGACAAGGTACCCCATCAAAGGCTCCTGAGAAAGGTTAGGGCACACGGGATAGATGGGAAGGTGTTAGGCTGGATAGGGTCATGGCTTGGTAACAGGCGACAGAGAGTGGTAATAAACGGCTCGAAATCCGAGTGGGGTCATGTAATTAGTGGGGTGCCACAGGGATCAGTATTAGGGCCATTGTTATTTCTAATATATATCAATGACTTGGATAGTGGAATTAGTAGTGATGTTAGTAAATTTGCGGATGACACAAAGATAGGTAGATTAATTAGGTCAGAATCGGATGCCATCGCTTTGCAGGCAGACTTAGATAGAATGAATGAATGGACGGATAGATGGCAAATGCAATTTAATATCAATAAATGCAAAGTGCTTAGCGTAGGTAGAGGAAACCCACACAATAGGTACACATTAGACAACCAAACTCTGGTATGTACAGGGTACGAGAAAGATTTAGGAGTTATAGTTAGCTCAGAACTCCGTCTAGGGAAACAATGCATAGGAGCCATCACTCCTATCTTTCCTTTATTTACTCCTTTTCCCCTTCTCATATTTACTGTTCCTCTTCCTTCCTTTTCACTCATCCTCCTTTCTTCCTACATTCGTTCCTGGTTCCCTCCCTTTAATCACTCTTATCCTTTCTCCATTTACTCCTTCCTCCATTCTCATACTGATTCCACCATTCCCTTTTTCATTCCTTCTTTTCTCTTCCTTCATTAGTCTCATCCGATCTCTTTTTTCATTGCTTCTTTCTCTTCCTCTTTCACTCATTCCTGCTTTCTTTCACGCCTCTTCTTCCCCACTATCCTTTATTCCTCTTCTCTTCAGTTTATTTTACTCCCCCTTATGCCCGATGCCTCTTTATCACTTTGTCACCATAGGGACTCCCATGTTCTTGTTTCCCATTAGTCCCTTAACTCGTATTCCTCGTCCTCCTTCCCCTCCTCCTCCTCCTTTTTCTCCTTTTCCTTCTGTTTTTAGTGCCCTCCTTTTTGACTTCTGTTTGTTTATTTTCCTATTCTTTCCTCCTCTACAAATCTCTCTCTCTCTCTCTCTCTCTCTCTCTCTCTCTCTCTCTCTCTCTCTCTCTCTCTCTCTCTCTCTCTCTCCGTCGATTTTCCAGGAAGCAGACAGAAGCGAGGACTGCTAACATGCCGCAAACCATTAAACGTTGATGGGAACATGAATGCTGATCTGACCCATGGATTTCTGAGCCCTGTGCAACTCAATTCTCAGAGACCTGGTACACACTGCTCCCTCGACACCACCTGGAACAAAAGGAAGCATCATATTTGAGCGCATCACCCCGCGTCAGGCTCCGTGTGGCTCTGACAGGGTGCAAAAATAGCAAGAGGTCTAAGCTATGTGTTAATATTTCTGGACTCGGTTGATTTATCCTTGTAAAAATTGCAGCCACTAATCGAGCCGACCGAGGGACTGTGAAGGGAGAGGCAGTCACTTCGGGTTTCGTTATTTCGGCCCCTCTTTTATTATTCCTTCAATTTGTGGAATGCAAAGTGGTTTACGTCTCTCTTCACCTTATTGAAAGATTAGCTGATCGTGAGAAAAGCGTATCGTTCTTATACTGTATATTCGAATGGCAAACTAACCTTTCTCTCTCTCTCTCTCTCTCTCTCTCTCTCTCTCTCTCTCTCTCTCTCTCTCTCTCTCTGCTCGCGGGTAATATAACGCTGCCGCTGCTTTATGGTCCTCGCGGCCTAAGTTTACCGGCCGCGAGGATAACTTACGGCCGACTAAGGCGCGTCCCTCGGAGGCTGCGGGGCTGTAAGGGCTGGAGGGACGCGTGAGGGGGAGAGATGGTGTCACGAAGGGAGAGTGGATGATATGTGTGTATAGGAAGGGAGGAGATGTATGAGAAGATGTGATGTAATGAGAGAAAGGAGGAGAATGTGAAGGGAAGACTGTCGATACGGGAATGAGTTGATGAAAAGCGTCTAGAGAAGGGATAAATGAAGGGAAGAGGCGATAAAAGCGTGTAATGGTAAAGAAAATGAGAAGGGGAAGGTTAGAGAACGTAGGAAGGATTGAAGGAAAGTGAAAGCTTGCAAAGAAAACTGGAAAAATGAGGGAAATGTGTTAAGAAGGAGGTAATGGTAAGGGAAGAAAAAAAAAGAAAATTATGTAACGAAAAAGGAGCGATGGTAATAATAATAATAATAATAAAAAAAAAAAAGAAAACATAGGGAAAGATTTGACTTTACTTAGCACTGCAGGTAAGGCGTGTGGCGGTGACTGGACAGAAAGCTTCACTGATACTTGCAGAAACTCCCAATTTCTTATCAGTATACAAAATCTTGGTTTCCGCTATCAGTATCAAGCGTTATGAAGCGTATACAGTGAACATATAAAACAAAAACACACACACCTGTCAACACACTTTATGAAAAAAAAAAAATCCTCCACATTTTGAAAGACCAAAGAGAGAGAAAGACAAAGGCAGAACACCGGGAACATAAATGGGAGAATAAAAAAAAAAAAAAAAAACAGAGACAACGAACACAACAGTTTTAGAGCAGAAAACACAAAAACCTAAACTGATACATCTTTTATGGGAACTTTGCAGCAGCCGCAGCCTTCCCCGGCAGCTGCACCATCCCAGGCAGGCAGGTCGGTGCGGCCACGGGAACTATGCCATAAAATCTTAAAAGAACATAAGGCAAGATGCAAGAAGCCAGTACAGCAGCACATGGCAGCCACTTTATAAAAATATATTTATCCTTATCAGTCTATATTCTCTATCCATAGATTTATCTAATATTCTTTTAAAGTTTCCCATTGATTCTGCTCTAACGACCTGACCATTGAGTTTATTCCATTCACTTGTCACTTTACTGGTACTGCATTTGAAAACCAATCCCTTCGCGTATTTAAAAACCAATTCTCTCTTACCTGAAGTTCAAGCAAATGACATCATAAGTGCCTCCATTATCTACTGCTTCAGGAGTCTTCTAAAATCTCCTGCGTGTCCCCTCCCACAGTAAAGCCATACTTTGATTCTTCAGTTAAGCATTGTTTATCTAAACGATCCCTTATTTTCCCTACATTGAAAGCCCCGAGAAACTGACCTACAATTAAAGTCACATTGACCGAACGATGCTTTGACATTAACATTTTATCTACGTTCCCAAAAACAGGTATTCCATTACGCTGTCTTAAGACTAAGGCACCTCTAAATCTTCCGATTTTCTAGAGCTGGTATACTCCAGTATTTTTCTTTCCAATATAAGATAAAATATTGAGAATTGAAAATACGTTAACACCAGATATAGTTTCAGTTATTGTAATTTTTCAATACTGATATAATGACAGGGTGTGTGTGTGTGTGTGTGTGTGTGTGTGTGTGTGTGTGTGTGTGTGTGTGTGTGTGTGTGTGTGTGTGTGTGTGTTTGTGTGTGTGCGTGTGCGTGTAAGAGAGGCAGGCTGCATGCATTGTATTAACGTGTGCATTGCGGGCTTGGGGAGTGACTAATATTGGCAAGAGGTGATCAATGGTGGTGTGGAGGCCTGTGGGGGCGCGGCCACCTGAGGAGAGCCGCCAGGTTATGTGCTTAATTAAAGGTGCCTGGCGGGGCGGGGCGGGGCGGGGCGGGACAGGATGACGCTGAGTGACCGCAGCGAGGTATGAAGTGGGAGTTTATAGTTTGGTGACAGAGAAAGGGGTTATTAGCAGATGAAATACCAGGTGCAAGAACGTAAAAGTAGCCTTGTTGATGACAGGAAATACAAAGGATAAAGGAGGTTACAATGAGACAGGAAGAGATGGCTGGCTGTGATAGAACAGTGCTGGTGTGTGGAGGGTGGAGGTCAGCCAGGCCAGTCAGATCAAAGGGTACAGTGGCATTGCGGTGCTGGTCGGAAAATGGAACGGCTGGGACAGGAGACGGAATTTCAGATGAGCGGGGACACGTCGAATGGGACAGGAGATAAGGAGGAAGAAGCAAGAGGGAATGGAGGTGAGGCCAGATGAGAGACAGTGAGACGACCAATGTACCAAGCACTCCAGTCATCAACTCCAAGGCAGAGTCATCAACTTAAGACGATTGATTTCCACACTAGAATTTTGATTTACTGATCCTCAATCTCTGATCCAGTACTCAGTCATGGATATTAGAATAACGAGGCAAGAAAGTTCACATGTTTAATGCCAGGTAAACTACTACGACTACTACTGCGTGCGTGTGTGATTCACCTACGTATTGCCTTGATTGTCACGTCGTGGTCTTATAAACGGCATTTTTCCCTGCCGATGAGAGTAAGTACAGCCTTGATTATGGATAATGCGTTGTACAGTAAGTCTGAGCGAGACTGGCCACGGGATAAGTTTGAGCTGCGAAACTTTTAGCACGCACACACACACACACACACACACACACACACACAGAATATGAACCAACTTTTACCTGGTTCAGTAACTTTGTGTCAAAAGTTTTGGCACCAAGTAAACTACCAGCTGATGAGGTGACTATTATTATTATTATTATTATTATTATTATTATTATTATTATTATTATTATTGTCGTGTTATGATATTTTTTTAAAATTCTCTCATACAATTTTCATTTCTCTATTACGGTTGACGTCAAGCACGGCGTCTCAAACACACACACACACACACACACTTTGATTACTTTCATGTAATCAACGTGGGAGTCAGTGTGTCTTTTGTTATTAGTAATTATGTAAACTAATCCCACAAACCTCCTGCATGGAATGTGACAGTACGTATGGGGTGAAATTAATTAATCTTTAAAGAATTCAAGAAAAAGGAAAGGTGAAGAAAAGAATACATATATAAATTTATATCCCCTCACTCTCATCACTCTCCACTCCTCTTTTCCCTTTTCTCTTCATCCCCCTTGACGTCAACTGCAGATCTAAACTCTATTTTACGCCACCTGCCTACCACTTTCTCCCTTCTGCCTCTCTCATTCTCTCTCTCTCATTCTCTCTCTCTCTCTCTCTCTCTCTCTCTCTCTCTCTCTCTCTCTCTCTCTCTCTCTCTCTCTCTCTCTCGATAATTCATCTATAGCATCTACAAGTGCTAAATGAATAATAAAACAAAATGCCATGTATAAATTTGTGAGGCGCGGGTTGCGTCTGGGTGTAATCTATTAAAAAAAAAATACACCATTTTCTAATATTTTAATCTCTGTCTAAAAATATTTCTTATCTAACACACAATTTTCTCCCTAGAACATCTTTTCCAACTGTGCATCCTTACATATACACTCTGGACACGTCATGTACCCCTCCATGTGTGTGTGTGTGTGTGTGTGTGTGTGTGTGTGAACTCTTCCCTCAGATCACTGGTGTGAACTCAACACTGGATAGTTCTTTGTTCTTTCTTCATCTCTAATATCTGGCTGTTATTGTCCGCTACTGAAATTCTTTATAATGATGTTTTCTGTGGTGTCTCACATCTTGCCCACCGGAAGGCTTATGGTCCTGATGATTTCCTTCTACCGTTTCCATTACATGCCTCTTCTATGCTTTCACTCCGCTTCACTGAACTTCTCCAACTCTTCTATCAACGTTCACCTTTCCTTGCTGCTGGAAATTTGCCTGCGTTCCCCAAGAGGATGGCCGATCCAGTCCCTCAGACCATCGAGCTGCAGCTATGATGTCTTATATTCTGCATCCATCTTCGTTAACAAGCTTCTTAATCAATCAGTCACTCAGAATGCTTTTTGTCTTTCTGATTGCCAGTATGAAACCCTTGACGGACGCTGCACTGCTATATACGAGTATTTCAGTGGGCTTTTTTTATTTATTGAATTTTTGTTGCCCTTGGTCAGTGTCCCTCCTACATATATATATATATATAAAAAAAAAAAAAATATATATATATATATATATATATATATATATAGAGAGAGAGAGAGAGAGAGAGAGAGAGAGAGAGAGAGAGAGAGAGAGAGAGAGAGAGAGAGAGAGAGAGAGAGAGAGAGAGAGAGAATAGAGAAAGGGAGAGAGATGCGGGGAGAATTATTCATTGGATCACCTATTAACTATGCTTAATTATGCATCCACGAGCACCGTCCAGCAAAAAGTTAATTGAATCCCACTCCATCAATCTTCCACTCAGCCCAATTTTCTCTCTCTCTCTCTCTCTCTCTCTCTCTCTCTGTGTGTGTGTGTGTGTGTGTGTGTTCTTATGCATCCTCTTTCCTCATGGCAAATTTGTATAGTAAAAGTTTTACGTTATGGTGGAAAAAGTAAAGTTCATAAAATATCTGCGCCGTAACTCACACCGTAATCGATAAATTGTATATAGCATATCTATCTATCTATCTATCTATCTATCTATCTATCTATCTATCTATATATATATATATATATATATATATATATATATATATATATATATATATATATATATATATATATATATATATGCATGAAATGTCATTTTGAAAATATTGATGCAAGCAATACCGTGTGACAATCCACGTGTCAACACAGCCATTATTAATTAATGTGCAATTAGGGCAATCGCTCTATAGCTGCATGTGTAAATAGCGATGAAATATGACGTGAAGTAAATAAACTATAAAGGCATGAAAATTCGCTTATAAACAATAAAAAAAAATGTAAGTAAAGGAAACATTGTGAAGGAGAGAAGGAGAAAAAAAAATAAATAAATAAATAAAAACATAAGAGAGTGAAACTAACGGGTGTGGAAATGAGGGTGGGACAGAACACGGAAAACACACACACACACACACACACACAAAGTGTAGATGACGGACACGTGTCAAAAAAAAACAAAGAAAGAAGAAAATATGAAATAAAAAAAAAGGAAAAAACTTGGGATAAATAATCAGGAAGGAGGGAAAAACAACATTAGGGAGAGAATAATCTTTGCATTCTCTCACTTTCCCATTTCATTTTCCTCTTCTTCCTGCTCCTCCTTTCAGATTTAATACAGCGCCATTTCTCTTTCGCTGGGACATCTTTCCTGCATAATTTTATCATAACTTTCTTCTATACAGACGCATTATAAATAAGTGTGTATGTGTGTGTGTGTGTGTGTGTTCTTAAGGCTATCTAACATCCCCTAGTATTATCATCATCTATCAATCTATCTGTTTATTTATCTGCCTTTTTGTCTATTTGTCTTTCTATCCACCTATCTATCAGTCTGTCTATTCAGTATCCATCTCTGTATCTATCTATCTATCTATCTATTTATTTACCTGTTGCCAGAAATTTACAGAAATGGGGCCCTCGACTGGAATCCAATGTTTTAACACGGAGGGGAGCAGGCAGCAGGATGTAAAATAGATGGGTTTGCAAAGCTGGTGTGGTGCTTGGCGTTGATGAATCTGTATGAAAGAAAAATAATGCAACGAGGAGGCTACATTATACTGTCAGCGTTATTTTATGTTCATCTATTTTAAAACTGCTGTGTGTTGTTTTCCTATTTTTAAGTTAGCAAGTTCTCTTAGTAAGTGCGTGGACTCTTACGTCATCACTCCTAACTTAACGCTTAAAAAGAAAAAAAAAAAAAAACACTGACTTGAATGCCACATGATGAACAGCTACAGGTCTGTGTGTAAGAATTGTTGTTGAGAAATTATACTAAGGTGGAACTTAGGAGGATGTGTCATAAAAAAAATAAATAAATAGAAATAAAACACGTGGTTTACTTCTACAAACCTTCAGGGATCCATACTCGGTGATAAATTATGAATGACAAGGAAAGAATATAATACTGTTTTATTCTCCTCGCTCGAATCCCCTTCCCTTCCTTTCCTTCATTCCTTCTCCCGTCACTGAAGGCAAGATGCGCGAACTTTCGCCCAGCAACTTGAGGACGGAGGTGGAAACTTCAAGTGTCCCCCAAGGCGAGGCAGGCAAAGAGTGATTTATTTACCGACAAGTTACGATCAAGTTTATGTGGTTCGTCTCAGTTCGAAACCAATCAGGAGGAAATAAGGAAGGTGGATAAGTTTACGATTTAATCTATGAGGAGGAGGAGGAGCAGGAGCAGGAAGAGGAGGAGGAGTAGTAAAAGTAGCAGTAGATGGATGAGGAGGTGGAAAATAAACACAAAGGAACACAAAGGAAAGAAGAAAGGAAAGAACATACAACAACGAACCTGTTGCCCCAATGACGTTTTTGATAATAAACAACACCGTCTTATCTAAACTGAATGAAGCAGAACAGTAAAAGCCACAGATTCCCCCAACTCAGTATTCCCTCCAGCAGGGGCTGCTGGTCACGTATACTTAAAAATACATTTTCTTTTATAAAGGAACGAATACAGCCCACAATCTAAAAGAACTTAATTTCATCACAAATAATAATTTTAAAAGGACAAAATATAACTGCTATAATACTACATGTTAATTGTGGATTAGAGATGAATTATGCACGCAGTAGCTCTACAGAGCCGTCACACTGTCAACAACGCTGCAGGCGACAAAGTCATAACATATTTAGCTGTTACGTATTCGTCAACACCTTCAGCAGCGCGGCAGTGGCCAGCACTGTCAAGACTGAGGGAAATTGAGACATGAAGTTAGAGACCGACATTTTGTGAGAAAATGGTTGACCACCATCTTGTTTCTAAAGCGAGGTGTCCTAATACTGGGAGTGGCGGGAGCTTCCTCCTCAAATCTAACAGAAGGATTCGCCGCCTTCATTCCCATTAGGTCATTAGCGTAACCTCTTGTAACTCAGCCAAACCTCACCCATCCTTACCTAACCCATCGCCTCGACCCTCCCTTGGCTGCCTATCCTTACGTAACCTCCATGTACAGTACATCGTTGGCTTACCTTGAGCGAGGTTTCCTGGCGTGGCGCGGGAGGAAGCTAGGGAGCCGCCGGTCCTTAATTGTGGGAATCTTGCCCTGCACACATCTAAGTAGAGCACTGCGACACTTAACACCATGTCTGACGAGTTGGTGTGAACACTAACGCTATTCCTTCTTTGATCTTTTCCCGTAAATCACGTCGCGCCGCCATAACCGTCCGCCGTGACCACTAACTGGTACATTCAGCAGAGGACAATAGGTGTTAGAAGGCGTCTGTCACGTGTGAGCGTCTCAGCTTCAAACAACAAAAGGCGTATCACAAACAATTAAATAAGATTCTAACACATATATACATCACCTGATTCCCTTATAAACAGAGGATACCCTGCATCACTGTCCTTATAGCCCGCGTTCGACCCTCGCTCCGAAACCCACAATGAACCAGTTTCAAGAAGCCTGAACCATGAAGCTCTGATCAAATTAGGGAGCTTTAAGGGAAGATTAGATGGGTTTATGGATGGGTATGATAGGTGGAAATAGGTAGGTATATTTCATACAGGGACTGCCACGTGTAAGCCTGGTCGCTTCTTGCAGCTTCCCTTATTTATGTTCTTAAGGTAGCGAGAGACTTCAGCTTCCATGACTCCGCTCTGCCGACGTACCGTCATCTGATAGCCTGACTCAATGCTGACGTCGAGAACGGGTAGAATCAGTGGGTAACTCAGTTATTCATTATATTCCCAACCTATCTCCAAACACCTTTTTTATTTATTTATTTATTTTTTTTTAATCTTTAGTATCTTCTATAGAGAAACAAATGATTGGGGATATACTATTCAAATTCTGTTCATATCAGTATTACAACAGCAGGCATTTTAAAATTTTAACAATTACGATTACTATTAGCTCCCATAGGTAAGACATGACATGAACTATGATCATCGTGAAGGAGAGAGAGAGAGAGAGAGAGAGAGAGAGAGAGAGAGAGAGAGAGAGAGAGAGAGAGAGAGAGAGAGAGAGAGAGAGAGAGAGAGAGAGAGAGAGAGAGAGAATATATATTTTGTGGTTGACTACCAATATGTATGCTTGAGTCTACCATTCCAAAAACGCACCTTATATATTTTCTTTCGTTTCCCTGGAAAAAGAAAACTTATCCTGATGCAGGATAAACTATTGTAGTATTCAGAACTGTCTCAGTGTACAAGAAAATATACAACAGCAGCAACACACTCGTAGCCTTGGTGTTCAGCTCGATAACTTCACCTACAGACTTACAATAAACAATCTAACAAATAGATGCACCGTTCTTCACTGCAGTCATCGCGAGGATTGTACAGAGACGTTCATAATGGTGCGAGGTGGTGGTTACATTTCTACACACACACACACACACACACACACACACACACACACAAAGGGAAGGAACAAGAGACAAGGATGATGGAGGAAGAGGGGCGATGATAATGAAGGAAGGAAGGAAGGGAGAAATCGAGTTAGGACGTAGATCACAAACGCGGTGAGTCACAGATTGCCTGCCCCTCCTCACCTGTTTTATCATAATTGCATCAAGAGCTCACCTGCGCCACTGATAAGACGAAACAGAGAGGGGAAGACGAAAGCAACCTCGTGTACCTGTGATGAAAATAAACGAAATTTTAGATGCAAACTATACACTTCTCGAGAAAATAAAAATAAGACTTAACTTTCTATACGTCTGAGTGGCTGGTTCTCTCTCTCTCTTTCTCTCTCTCATAATTTCTTCCTGACTCATATTCATTACCACATACCTTACCCATCTCCACTTATTTCAAAAAACATTTTTTTTCTCCAATTCATTGTTTTTTTTTTTTTTTTCCAGTAGGGAACGGCTGTGAGAGATGACTAGGGCCTGGAATGGACAAAGAAAAATTAGAGTGAAGGGGAACTTAATAAAATGGATATCATATTATTGTCTTTCTGGCTGTCCCTGAGCAAAAGAAATCCCACAGAAAATTACACTGGAATAAATAAAAAAATACAAAAAAAAAAAGATGAAGCTAAGGTAGAAAAGACAAGACAAACATAAAAGTAATGACAGGAGATTACAAGAAAAAAAAATCAGTTAATAGAAAAGGCATGACACATTCAAAACTAAACTAAAAAAAAAGAAAAAAGAAAAAAAAAAAAGAAAAAAAAGGAGACAAATGGAAAAGAAAAAAAAAAGTGAAAAAAGGAGGAAATATTGAAAAGTAAATTAGAAAAAAAAATTGAGTAAAAGATAAGAGGACATGGTTTAATTAACATGAATGCAAGGACGAGTCAATAACTGAACATTGCGTCAAATATACGATGACACTTTACTGCACGTGGCGCAAAGAGAGAGAGAGAGAGAGAGAGAGAGAGAGAGAGAGAGAGAGAGAGAGAGAGAGAGAGAGAGAGAGAGAGAACCAGCCACTCAGGTAGACAGGCACACAGGCAGACAGAAACAAATAGACGAAAACAGAGACAAAAATAGGGACAATAAACATTAATTAACAAATGATCAGAGAATTTATACAGTCAAAAATGAGATGAAGAGAAGAACTTATAGAAATGGAAGAGGAGAAAAAAGGTGAGGAAGGAGTAAAAAAAAAAAGAAATAGGAGAAGACGAAAATGCATAAATTCAGAGGGAGGGAGAGCAGGAGTGTGTAAAGACGAGAGGGAAGTAAAGAGCATGTTGAGAGTGGAGGCTTAGGAGAATCGAGGAAGTAATGAGCTTGATGTGAATGAAAGGAGGAGAAGTGAAGTGAGGATATAAGAGAAAGGAAGAGTGAAGAGAGGAACAAATGAAAAGACAAAAAAAAAAAATAGATAGATGGAGAGAGAGAGAGAGAGAGAGAGAGAGAGAGAGAGAGAGAGAGAGAGAGAGAGAGAGAGAGAGAGAGAGAGAGAGAGAGAGAGAGAGAGAGAGAAGTTTGGAATGGTTGTGAGGAAAGAACAAATTAAGATAAAGCAGAGAAAAGTAAGTAGAAATTGTGGAAAGGAAGGAGGATAAAAAGGAAAAGGGAAGGAAAGAAAAGGAAAGGAAGGGATGGAAAGTTAGAATGATAGGCACTTAAACTTCGGGGACGCGCCAGGAAACACTTCTATGCTCTCTTACTGTGACACTTATTTGCTGTTTTAATTAATTTGCGTTTCACTTAAATCTTGTGAGTGTCATGCAGTAAATTAAATTTTGTAGCGGAGTCTCCTGTGTTGTGAAATAAATTGAATGTTGTCTTGTTTTACGCGTATATGAGAATGGCAAAGGACAAGAAGTAACTGTAAAAACACTACTCCTTCCTTACTGTCCTAAAAAATTTATATATAAGAAGTTAAATAGACCAAAGCTTCAATCGGCTTGCCCAGTTTAGTTTCTGCTGCGTCTTGAAACATTCCGAATCATATCAAAGTAAAAAAAATATGTGTTCAGACAATAATGCATAGGAAAGTACATTTAATGACATGTACAAAAAACTATTATCATACTTGTGCATCTCTTCCTGTTTCTACGCAAGTTTAGGATAACCAATAATTCCTCGTCTAAACGTCTAAACCTTTTATTATTTGTTTTATCTATTTTATGTTTGTCGCGTTCCTAGATATTGGTAGTGACACGCAGACAAAAAACCGCATCATGTCAATAAATAATATTCCATAATTTACACTGTCGTCTTTATCAGTATAGAGTAATTGACTTATTACCGTAAACCAGAATATTTCCAGCCACGATCATAAATAATAAATTATCACGATGCGTCACAACAATTAATAATTTCACAAATCGTGTCGTTAGGAGGAGGCAGTAGACACCTGCCGAAACGATAATTACTCCCAGTGAGGTCTAAAGCACTGTTCAGGGGGTGCTGTGAACTTATCATTAAACCCAGCTGTGACCTCACTGAACGTTTCCCTTTGTGTCTCACAACACAAGGGGGTAGTCACAGCCTGCCCTCTAAAGACAACTCTCTTCCTCCACACAAAACTACAAGCACCTAATAACACACACACCCTTCACTCCAAAAATTTTAAAATCATGGCGACTCCTACACCAGCCTCGGAGTCCCCATCTGGGGAGGGGACCATAAATGTCCCCAGGTCGGACTACCTTTCTCTCGACGACCCTAAGTGTCTTGACACCCCCCTCAATTTTTTCTTCATTAACTTCTGGAACATTCGCGATCTAAGATCTAATTTTCAATCTGTAGAACACCACCTCTCCTCTTTTAAACCTCATCTTCTTTTCCTCACTGAAACTCAGGTGTCTGAGGCAACTGACAGTAGCCCCTTTTCTGTTCCCTCCTACTTTCTCTATCCTCATTTTCGATCCAAAGCTGGATGCTGCGTTTATGTGCGCAATGACTTAACCTGCTCTCGTGCCCACGCTCTTGAATCTTCCGAGTTTTCCACCATCTGGCTACGACTACAGAGTCATTCTCATACTAAATTTATCTGTGCTGTATACCTCTCTCCTAACTCCTCTGACTATAAGAAATTCTTTGACTACTTAACTTCCAAAGTGGAGCACATTCTGACCCTCTTCCCTTTTGCAGAGATCTCCATTCTTGGAGACTTCAATGTTCACCACCAGCTTTGGCTTTCCTCTCCCTTCACTGACCATCCTGGTGAACTAGCCTACAACTTTGCTATCCTCCATGACCTAGAGCAATTGGTGCAACACCCTACTCGTTTTCCTGACCGTCTTGGAGATACGCCCAACATTCTTGACCTCTTCCTGACCTCTAATCCTTCTGCTTATGCTGTCACCCTTTCTTCTCCGTTGGGCTCCTCCGATCACAATCTCATATCTTTATCTTGTCCTATCACTCCAATCCCTCCTCAGGATCCCCCTAAGCGAAGGTGCCTCTGGCGTTTTGCCTCTGCTAGTTGGGGGGACCTGAGGAGGTATTTTGCTGATTTTCCTTGGAATGACTACTGCTTCCGTGTCAGAGACCCGTCTTTGTGTGCTGAGCGCATAACAGAGGTGATAGTGTCTGGCATGGAGGCGTACATTCCTCACTCTTTTTCTCGTCCTAAACCTTCTAAACCTTGGTTTAACACAGCTTGTTCTCGTACTATACATGATAGAGAGGTAGCCCACAAAAGGTACTTAAGCCTTCCTTCACCAGAATCTCATGCACTTTATATTTCTGCCCGGAACCATGTCAAGTCTGTTCTCCAACTAGCCAAAAACTCCTTCATTAACAGAAAATGTCAAAACCTTTCAAGATCTAACTCCCCTCGTGATTTCTGGCATCTAGCCAAAAATATCTCCAATAACTTTGCTTCTTCTTCTTTCCCTCCTCTACTTCAACCAGATGGCACCACTGCTATCACATCTATTTCTAAAGCTGAACTCTTTGCTCAAACCTTTGCTAAAAACACTACCTTGGACGATTCTGGGCTTGGTCCTCCCTCTCCTTCACCCTCTGACTACTTCATGCCACGTATTAAAATTCAAGACACTTATCCACCAATTTTTGACCACTGCCTTGACCCTTTTATGGGACTGGCATTTCAGTGGGTATTTTTTTTATTGATTTTTGTTGCCCTTGGCCAGTGTCCTTCTTACATAAAAAAAAAAAATCTGCAACACCTGCAGAAGAAAAGAGGTTGTGTCAGCTCTCTTCCTTAACTTGGAGGGACCTTTTGACTGTGCCCCACACGTTGGCATCCTCCACATAATTGCCAGATTTGAATTCACCGGCTCCCCCCCTCCTGGCTGAAATCCTTTCTAATCAGTAGATCCTACAGTGTCGCGGTAGGTGCCTCTTGCTCCCATAAATGTGCCATCCACAGAGGCATACCACAAGGCTCAATCCTCAGCCCCCTGTTGTTTAACACCCTGATGTCAGGTTTCAGTATTCCAGCACACTCATGTATGCAGATGATATTACAATAGTCAGCAGAGCTCCAACTCAAGCACAAGGCCAAGAACACTTACAAGAAGCAGCCACAGCCATACAAACCAGGGTAAGAACATGGGGTCTTTCCATCAACCCCACCAAGAGCTCCCTAATGTCCTTCACACTCAGACAACTCCACACTCCTCCAGCAGTAACCTTATGTGGGTCACCAGTCCCATCCTCCAGAACTCACACCCTCCTAGGTATGAGACTTGAGGGCCTGCGCCTCACCTGGCTGACACGCATGGAGTACCTCTGCTCTTTCTGCAATAAAAGGTTGGGCATCATGAAGAGGATCACAGGGACCCGGTGGAGGGCCAGCTGTGATCTGCTCAAATATTATCATGCCACCATTGCCTCTAAAATATCCTACAGCTGCAGCATATACAGTTCAGCTGCTGCCTCCACCCTCTCCAGGCTGAATGTCATACAGAACGCAGCCCTCAGAATTGCATTGGGGCAGTGAAATGCTCTCCTATACTGGCTCTACAGGTAGAAAGTGGTATGCTCCCACTCCATCACTGCAGGAGAGAGATCCTCTGCCACCAATACCGATGTTTTCAGACCTCTCCACTGTCCCGTCCCCTTGCTACCCTCTACACTACCTCAGGAGTGAGTGATCCCCATGCTCCAGTTTGTCTCCCTCCTTATCTGCAATACACACCCACTCCCTGCTGAACATAGCCTCACCACCAACTCAGCCCATCAGCCCCCTCTCTCCAGTGCCTCCTTGGAAGGCTTTAAGCAATCTTATAACCCTTCACACTCTGGACCTCCCCTCCAACCCTTATAACCCTCCTCACCTGGACCTGTATTCACACCGTCCTGCTGCAGGCATACTGGCAGCCACAATATTCAAGAAACTGGATCTCTCCACTTAACCTTCACCATGAAAAAATATACACTGATGGCTCTCACTACCCTGTCACTCCCTCCACAGGTGCAGCCATACATGTCCCCAGCACCAGCACCACCACAACCTGGAAGGTACCCTGTGATAACAACATCGTTACAGCAGAATTATTTGCCGTCCAACAAGCCGCGATCCGCCTCATCTCCACACACAACCGCCACTATCAAGGCTGTCATGTACACAGATTCCAGGTCATCCCTACACCTTCTCTCCTGCCATCCAACAACCTCCATAGTCTTGGTACACTCCACACAACAGACTCTACTCTGCATTCAGTGGCAGGGCTGGGAAATAACCATCCAGCGGGTGCCTTCCCATTCAAGCACCAGGGGAAATGAAATAGTCAACACCATCACCAGGATGGCACTCAAATGTAAACAGTGGCCCCCTCCCACTACCATTCACCACAAAGAAATGCCTGATTTCCATCTCTATGGGATGATTGACTAATACATGACCCCCGCACCACCTCCATGGGCCTCTACAGAACAAGCTCCTCTCCACAGCCTTGGATAAAGAAAACATCCAGAGTGTTGGACGTAGCCTCTCACTAGCCTCACACGAACATCTTCACCGTCTACATCTATCACCTGATCCACACTGCCCGTGGTGCCACACAGTGACTGACACTGCAGCACCCTCGCCTCTATTCACGCTGTCCTGTCCTCCGCACACAAGTCTTTTCTCTTTTGGATAAGTAGTTTTGACCTGTCCACCCTACTGGCAGTGGCAGGCGTCATCCACCTCACCTGTGCCTTCCTCAGGAAGTCAGGACAACTGCCACACCTATGATGGCATCATGGGCACTTCACCAGAGGGCACATGTGATCGTCACACTGATCATCATGGCCTTTAACAACAACACCGACAAATGAGATACATTAACACTCACCAAGAGAGGAGATGGTGCCAAACTTCAAGGCTGTGAGGATAAAAGTTGCCATTTCCAAAGGCATAAGAAACATAGGTCACAGTCTTCCAAACTTTCCACGATGACAGCTGGAGTCAAACTGGCATGTCACCGTGACGCCCTCCCTGACGGGCCAGTGCTAGTTAATACCCTCATAGTGTCCCTTATATGTCTCGCAAATAAAATGCGTATCATTCAATAGTTTCAGTACAATGAACAAGGTGAGCTTATGTATGGACAAAAAATTTTTTTTATATATTTCCCTCACATATGAACTACTTCCTGAGGAGGATAGGAAGTGTTTCAGTGCTCAGTGTGTGAAAGGAGCTGTGTTGTGCTCACAATTTGTGGATTTAGGCTCTGGGAGACACCACTGTTTTCAGCACAGATTTGTTAGTTAACTATAGGAGGACGCTGTCTGAAACTTTTACAGATGTACACTACAGTAAGTATGCTGTGTCATCATGTCAGTGTTCAACAGCAAAGTAAGAAGGAGTTATTGTAGACATTAATGGCATAGTCAACAATTGTCAAGGTTAGGTTAGGTTAAGTATATTGAGAGTATTTCAAGCAGTAGTAGTTGTAGTAACAAAAATACTACTACTATATTTTATTTGGGTAAATTTTTACTCTTCCACCAGTCTCTCCATTCTGGACAAATCTGTTTTTGATAAACCTTTACTCTCTTGCCCATCTCAAGTTGGTAGACAAAAATTCTCTCTCTCTCTCTCTCTCTCTCTCTCTCTCTCTCTCTCTCTCTCTCTCTCTCTCTCTCATATTGACTTGAAAAAATATTTTCATCCTCACAAATAACACACATTATAATATCACAGTTACCCCCTCACTCCTCCCTTGGTAAAGTAACGATTTGCAAAAATAACGAATAATAAATTGATGTAAAACACACCAAAATCTGCCTCAATTGTCATCCCAGACGACCTGCGTGCCATTGCTCAGAACCACTGGCTTTCATCCTTCACTAGGGACAGTTGTCCTCCCAGACGACCTGCGTGCCATTGCTCAGAACCACTGGCTTTCATCCTTCACTAGGGACAATTTCCCAAACCTAACATAACTAAACCAAGCCAAATTAATTCATAAAACACCTTGCCAGTCAGGCAGCACTCACCTCTTATTCATGGTCAGCCTCTCCAAGTCCTTGTACTTTCACTAAAAGTACTTTCACTATACTGCTTCTATGGTAAGCTGAAATATGCTCCATCTCTGGGATTTGACATCAAGGAGACTCCACCTTCTGTATACTGTGATTGGCTGGTGTGATGACAGGGAAGCACACACACACACACACACACACACACACACCCAAGAGGTTCATTTGAAGGTTTTACTGGAGAAGAAAGAGAACTGAATTTTAAACTGCAGTGTAGAAAAATTTTGCGTATGGAAGAAATGATGAATAAGTTATTGAAGAAAATCAAGACATTGGAGGCACACCAGAAGGAGACTGGTAAGGAGTTGGGAACTATTACAGCAAAGGTGATTGAGATGGAAGATAAAAATGAGAAGTTAAAGGTGGAAAATGACTGTTTAAAGAAACAAATAAAGGAAAAGGTAGAAATGGTTCAGAAAGGAAATGAGGAAATGAAAGCAAGTGGAAATGAAACAAAGTGGTTAAATGAGTGTAAATTTGAAGAAGAATCACTAAAGAAAATAATAGAACAAGAAGAAAATGAGAAACAAAACCTTAGACAAAGTGCTAAATGTTATTAAAGAAGAGAAAAAATGAGAAGACAAAGTGGTAAATGTTATTAAAGAAGAGAAAAAATGAGAGAGACTAGAAAATATAAACAAGTAATTGTATTTGGTTTAAAGAAAAAGAAAATAGTAAGCAGAATTCAAAGAGAGGAAAAGGAAAAAAACTGTTGAATAAGTTACTGAAAAAAGTGAAGGGTGAAGACAGCCAGGTAATAAAGCAAGTGGAAGAGTTCCATAGAATTGGAAAATATGAAGAAGAAAAAATGAGATCCATGAGAATAAGGTTTGCAACACAGGTACAAGCAGAAGAAGTAATTAATGGGTCCTGGAGGTTGTCTGGAGATGAAGAATATAGGAATGTATGGATAAACAGGGATATGGATGAGATTGAAAGGTTCAAGCAAAAGGAGCTGGTAAGTGAGGCTAAACAAAAAAAGGAACAGAGGAGAAGTGTTCTGGAAAGTAAGAGATGTGAGAATAAAGAAATGGCACATCAAACAGTAAGTAAAGTATGTTACACTAATGTTGATGGATTAATGTCAACAAAGATGGAATTAAATGAGTTGTTAAGCAGAACCGCACTGGATGTTGTTGTATTATGTGAGACAAAATGGAAAAATGAATGGGGAACTCCTGACATTGGTGATGATAAACATGATTTATGGATGAAAAACAGAAGTGACAAGGGAGGAGGGGGAGTGATCATTATGACCAAAAAGTGTGTTGAAGTGAAGAAGGTAATAAAAAGTGAAGACAAGTCTGAAGTTGTACAAGTGATGATTAGAAGTGGAAATGGAAGGATAATGAATTATGTAGGAGTGTATGTGCCACCTGTGACCAGTGCTTGGTGAAAAGAAGAGCATGAAGAGATGTTAGTGGATGTGTTAAAAGGTCTTGAAAAGATAGTGATGGAAAGTAGTGATACAGTTATTGCTGGTGATTTAATTGTAAGGAGATAAATTGTGAGACGTTGACAACTACTGGAAGTGAAAACTCACGGAGTAATAGACTGTTGAACTGGGCGGTGGAAAACTTGATGACTCGCTGGGTTGACTGTGATACCAGATTTAGTGGAAGAGATAAACCATCAAGACTTGATTTAGTGTTACCAAGAACAAGGAAATTATTGAAACCATGCACTATGATAGCCCTCCAGTGATCATGTGTTCGTGGAATTTAACTTGAAAAATGAAAATGTAATCACAGATGAAAATTATAAGGTGAAAAGATTTAAATATAGTAAAGCTGACTTTGAAAAATTAAGAAGGACTTTGTTGCCGTGGACTGGAAAGACTTTGAAGACGCAGAAGATGTTCGGGAAAATGGGATGAATTTATAAGGATGTACAATTCTGCTGTGGAGAAATTTGTAGCTAGAGGAGGAGTGAGATGTAGAAAGGGTAAGGAATGGTTCAGTACAAAATGCAAAGAGGCTAGAAATTGTAAGTCAAATGCTTGGAATAGATGGAAGAAGAGGAAAACTGAGAGCAGATGGCAGGAATATATTGATGCTAGAAACAAGTACATTGAGATAATAAGAATGGAGAGAAGAAATTATGAAAGAGATATAGTAGATAAGTGTATAAATGAACCCAAACTGTTCTGTAGACATATTAATGGGGAGATGAAGAAGAAAGAAGGTGGATCAAGATTGAAAGTTGACGGAAAAATCTATGAGGATGCACAGGACGTGGCGGAGGTTATGAACAATAGTTTGAGGTGGGTATTTACTGTGGAAGGGGAGTTTGGTGCTGGAAGGGATAAGTTGGTGAGGAATACACTAAGTACAGTCCCAGTCAGTTATGAGGAAATACTTAAGATGATGGAACAACTTGATGTAAATAAAGCAACTGGTCCAGATGGAGTAACAAACTGGATATTGAAGGAATGTGCTGAACAACTGGCTGGTAAAATTCACAGTTTGGTGTAGACATCACCATCACAGGGAAGAGTACCAAAAGATTGGAAGAGAGCAAATATTACACCAATATTCAAAGGAGGAAATAAGGAAAACCCTCTAAATTATAGACCAGTGTCCTTGACTAGTGTTGTAGGAAAACTTTGTGAAAGAACAATAAAGGAAAGATGGATGGAACACTTGGAAAGAGATAAAGTTTTGGTAAATTGTCAATTTGGATTAAGGAGGAGAAGATCTTGCTCCATGAACTTATTGTCCTTTTGTTCAAGAGTAATTGACATTGTGCAGGAGAGAGACGGACGGGTGGATGGTGTCTACTTAGACTTGAAGAAACCGTTTGACAAAGTACCACACCGAAGATTGCTGTGGAAGATAAAAAAAATTTATGGAAAAATTGGAGGAAGACTGCTGGAGTGGATGGAGAATTGTCTGGATGATAGAGAGATGAGAACTGTAATACAAGACCTGAATTCATCTTGGCTGAAAGTAACTAGTGGCATCCCACAGGGGTCAGTGTTGGGACTGATAATGTTTGTAATGTGTGTGAACAACATAAATGAAGAAATAGACAGTTATATGATCTTATTTGCAGATGATGCTAGGCTGATGAGAAGGGTAGAAAATGTAAATGACTGTATGGTACTGCAAGATGATTTAAATAAAATAAATAGATGGAGTAAATCTTGGCAAATGGAATTCAATTTAAATAAATGTAAAGTAATGGAGTTTGGTAAGAGTAAGAAAACAATACAATATCATTATGAGATGGAAGGTGTCAAGTTAAAGAAGTCAAAACAGGAAGTGGACTTGGGAGTTACTGAAAATTTGACTCCGGACAGACACACTGATCAAATTACTGGAGAGACCATGAATTTGTTGAAAAGAATGAGAATGGCATCCTCATATTTGGATGAAGGAATGATAAAAAAAACTTGTTGATTTCCACGATAAGACCACAATTGGAATATGTGGCAGTGGTGTGGTGTGGTCTCCTCGTACAGAGAGGAATATTATAATATTGGAAAGAGTACAAAGAGCAGTCACTAAGATGGTTCCAGAGTCGAGTAAGTTGACCTGTGAAGAGAGATTAAGAATGTTGGAAATTCCTACCCTTGAAGATAGGAGAGAGAGAGAGAGAGGGGGGGGATTTAATAAACATCTATAGAATGATAAATGGTATGGAAAATGTGGACAAAGAATGTTTTATAACTAGACACACAGAGTACAAGGGGACACAGTAAGAAGCTGAAGAAAGTTAACTGTAGAAGGGACATCAAGAAGTATAATTTTCCCCACAGAAGTGTGACCAAATGGAATGAACTCAGTGAAGACGTTGTCAGTGCTGTAACTGTCCATGCCTTTAAGACCAAACTGGATAGATAGAGAGACGGGATACTTTGAGATTACTCCCCTCCCGTAAACCACAACTAGGCAAATACAACTAGGTTAGGTAAATACACAATGGTTAGCACACCTGATTCACACTCAGGAAGGCCTGGGTTCAAATTCCAGATCAGTTCAGAAGCCTTTGGGCAGACTTCTTTACAGTGTAGTCCCTGTTCACCAAGCAGTGATTAGGTACCTGGTGTGAGTCTGACGTTGTGACCCGCTGCTAGGTAGGAGAAACAAACTCTGGAAGGAAAATGCACACAGGGTGGCCTGACCATCCCAGGCCTAGTCTACTAGGCTGACTGGCACCATCTGGCAGCCACAGTATCAAATTGTAAGTTGCTTTCTTGGGTTAAATGTATACTTAAGATGTAGTATGTATGTTAGTATATAAGTATGTAACTTGTGGATTTTCATTTGTAAGACTGCAATATTTATAAACTGAATATTATTATTATTATTATTATTATTATTATTATTATTATTATTATTATTATTATTATTATTGTTATTATTATTATTATTATTATTATTATTATTATTATTATTATTATTATTATAATTATTACATACACACACACACACACACACACACACACACACACACACACACACATGTACAGGAACATATGAAACACCTGATGTAAAAGATATTTTTATTTACAACATGAAGACAGACTATGGGAAAGATATTCCCTAGAACTTTCAATACCTGACCTGACCCCTCCTCAGTTCACTCCAGCCTGTCACTGTCACCCCCCCTCCCCATCCATGATGTCACAAACATGATGGTCGTCCGTTTCAGAGGAGATGAGCTCCATCACAGGGCGACAGTGTGACGTCAGCCCGTCAGTCGTCAGTCCCACACACCCACCAGAACAAGATGCACCACGAGGATCTCCTCATCACTGTTGCTCTCTTATTGTTGGACTACTCAGAAATGGAAGACCGCCCAGTTAGACCAGCAAGACAAAGGATGATATGGACAGTAAGGGCATGGCAACTACTGCTGGAGAGGCCGCTACAAGGAGAGTACAAGATCTTAATGGAGGCAGAGATGAGGACTGACAGAAACAGCTTCCATGGAGCCTACCACATCACTCCAGCCACTTTTCAGAAGCTGGTACAACTAGATGGTCCTCACTGCACATGCTCCAATGCTGTGTGTTTACCACAGGATCACCAGTGCTGCCAGTGCATGGTGAGTGGTGTTGCTGCATTTCCAGATTCAGTGAACAATCTGTAGTCTTCACCTCTCACTTTAGGAAAATGTATTTAAATGATGATTATAATATGATCTTATTTCTTTCTCTTTGTACAAATATTAATATTTCACATTTTTATGATGTCAAGGATATCCAACACTATCATTAATGGGCAACACCACCGCCTTTCCTCTGTCAAAACATGAATTTATTTCATCTTTGGATGGCGAGGCTGCTGTCAGCACAGAGGGTCTGGTTCCCATCTAGCTCACAGTTTGTGATGTCATGGACAAGGACAGGGTGACAGTGACAGGCTGGTGTGAACCATGCCTGCCTGCCTGCCTGCCTCTCTCTCTCTCTCTCTCTCTCTCTCTCTCTCTCTCTCTCTCTCTCTCTCTCTCTCTCTCTCTCTCTCTCTCCATGACGAAAAAAAAAAAAATCGGAAAAAAACATATCCATGTGATATATACATGTTCTGGATAAATTTACACACACACACACACACACACACACACACACAGTGTGTCTTGACATCCCCCTCAACTTTTTCTTCATTAACTTCTGCAACATTCGCAGTCTAAGATATAATTTTCAATCTGTAGAACACCACCTCTCCTCTTCTAAACCTCATCTTCTTTTCCTCACTGAAACTCAGGTGTCTGAGGCTCCATTTACGCTTACAGGACTCTGCTCTTCCTTTGGTTACACTGACTTGATATTCTCTTCCTTTATCGGTTGGCACTCGCTCCCTGACACTAACTTCTTCAATACAAGTTTGATCCCTGTCCACTTGCTCACCCTCACCTTCCCTAAGACCATCTACGGCATTAATTTCCTCAGTATCAGACATATCTAACAACTTAATTGTGTCAATACTGAGACACTGAAAGAACAATTAAAATTACCACTTTAATACTAGCTAATTGTGGGTAATTTTCACTTAGGCTACTCAATTCAGTGCACATACATACTATTATACTTTCTTGCCTGTAACCATGGGTTCTACAAAATGGTGGCGAGGCACAGTGGGTACAAGGGAGTGGTTGTCGTCAAGGGTGGAGCTGACCCCAGGACCTCAGAGGTCAACCTATAGGCTTACGTCAGCGTCCCCTCGTCCTGTGACTCACTCTTGCTATGGTTTCACATGGAGCCAATTTCTTGCTTGTAGGTCGAGTTCTTACTGTAGCCGCACCGGCTGGGCATCAATTGGCTCTCAGATGATCTGTTTTACTGATCACACCCATCATCATAGGGTCCAGGAAAGGCAGTTCTCCCTGACACGTTTATTGATGAGGTAGGCATGACCATAAGAACTGCGAACAAGTTCTCGGTCTCAATTTCTTACAAAATAACATTATACACTGATATTAAACACTTTCAACATATTACAATATCATTAACAATACATGCAATTAACTTGGCACTATGACAATCAGTTTTTACTACAAAATTAAAGTATTTACCTCAGTCACCATCCTGCCCGTCTTTGTCTGAGCACGACCTGGCCGTGAGTGATGCCTGCAGGCGACCAGCGGGTTAACCCCACACTACCAACAAGTGAGCATCGGCTTCGGTGCTTAATATAGCATGAATACTGATACTTACACATATTACACGTTTTCATGCAAATAGAAAACTATTGAACATTTCACTTATAAATGCCAAGGAATAATGACATGAGGTACATACGCTTTACATACAGTAACACACAGGGAGGGTTAAGTCTGACCAACCTGCCAGGAAAGTGTTTGGCGAGAAGCAACATGCATTCACACAGGGAGGGTTAAGTCTGACTAACCAGCCTGTCCCCTTCCCAGTGACACGACACAGGAGCACCAGAAGCAATGCGTAAGGTCTTTATAAGCAGCTACAACAAAGTTACCAATGAAAAAAAAAAAAAAAAAATATATATATATATATATATATATATATATATATATATATATATATATATATATATATATATATATATATATATATATATATATATATATATATATATTGCAATTTCTTCCCAGTTGAAATCCTTCCATTGGTACAGCTGGCACGCCATGCACATTGTCTCCAGGGACTCCTTCACTGCCTCAATACTCCTTCCATTGGTACACCTGGCACGCCATGCACATTGTCTCCAGGGACTCCTTCACTGCCTCAATACTCCTTCCATTGATACACCTGGCACGCCATGCACATTCTCTACAGGGACTCCTTCACTGCCTCAATACTCCTTCCATTGCTACAGCTGGCATGTCATGCACATTGTCTCCAGGGACTCCTTCACTGCCTCAATACTCCTTCCATTGCTACAGCTGGCACGCCATGCACATTGTCTCCAGGGACTCCTTCACTGCCTCAATACTCCTTCCATTGATACACCTGGCACGCCATGCACATTGTCTCCAGGGACTCCTTCACTGCCTCAATACTCCTTCCACTGCTACAGCTGGCACGCCATGCACATTGTCTCCAGGGACTCCTTCACTGCTTCAGTCTTCCTTCCACTGGCAAAGGGCACTAAACATTAATGAAAGAAGGCCCACTTAATGGTCCTTTTATTACTAACTTTATATTTTGTTTAGCCTCACCTTATTAATTACAAGAAGCATTCCATCATCACCCAGAAATACTGAGGCCAGGGCACACACGCGCACACACACACACACACACACACACACATTATTCCTGAATTAAGCATTGGATTGGTTAAGTTTTTCAATGATAGGATATGCCACCATAAGAAATATAACAGTTGACCCATTGCATCCTTGTATACCATTCGTTATTTCAATACTACACATTTCTTTATCATCAAGGAATATTTTGGTGTTGTCCTCTGTATATACTTTAGCGATCAGGTCAATTAACTTTGGGTGTATCTTATATTTTAGCATTTCTCTGCTTATACCTGTCGAATGCCTTTGCAAAGTCTACTGATATTAATATAAGTGATCTCTTATATTCCTAACTCTTCTGTATACAGTAATTTAGTATAAATAAATTGTCTGCTGCTCTTCTGTTTTCCGTATATGTATTTTGTTCTTCCATTAATATATCGTTTTATTGTAGATGTCTGCATTTTATCTATTTATTTTTATCTATTTATTATTATTTTTTTTATGATTCCTATTAATAATTTATCTGTGGTGTCTGTAAGGGCTATTGGACTCACAGCTTTTATTGCTGGCTTTGCGTTTTTCTCCAGTAATTTAGTATTTCATGTTTTCCATGTATCCGGGATTATTGCTGCATCACTGACATCATTTAATGCTTGTACGAGAGTTGTTTTACATTTATCGTTGTGTGTCATAGCAATAAGGAGTTTCGTCTTAATTTCATTGGGTCCTGCTGCTTTTTCAGTCTTTGTCTTTTTTATCTGGTATTCTAACTCAATTTTACAATCTTCCATTGGTTTTATAGTGTTACAGCAGGGGTATGGGTGCGGGTGGCTGAACTGTTGCAGGTGGCAGCACTGGGAGTGGCGGGAAGAGAGAGAGACTGAAAGAAAGGAGACGCTTGGCCCGAGAGGAAGCCAGCGTGTGCCTGTCTGTTTGGAAGTGTTTCCCTGCCTGTTGAGTGTCTTGTTGAGTGCCTGTCGTGCCCTGGGAGACTTGTGGTGCCCCTGTGAACTTGTAAAGCAGTGTACTTGCGGAGGATTTGTCAATAAACCTAGGAAATAGTGCCCGTGTTTTCCCCTGTGCCCCGGCCTCGTGTGTGTGTGTGTGTGTGTGTGTGTGCCTTGTCCTGGCGTTCAGTGTGACTTATTTGAGGCCCCGCTGGTGTTGTTTCTCGACCCATGCCCTTGTGGATAACACGCCCGCCCGGAGTGAAGGGTGGGCGCAACAATATCATCAGTGTTTATCGTGAATGCTGCATCCACGTGTTGTCTTGACTGATATGGTATTGTTCATTCATTATTATCTATATTAATTGATTTATTCTCATAATACTTCTTGAGTGTATTTACATATTCTTCTTTTATATTATTATTATTATTATTATTATTATTATGGTAACACTGCAGGGTTGGACCTCCTCTCTATTCATTAAAAACACATTGCAACGTGATAGAGTACTTACTATAGAACATGTCTGTGATGTTTTCAATGTGGGGAAGGCTTTTGTAAGGCCGTAGTAATTAAATTAATAGCGCGCCGCCTCCACAAACTAAGTCCACAATGATCTCAAGGATATAAGTTAGGTTAGATTAGTAACCTTAGGGGGGGTCCAGGGCGGGGCGCAGCCCCTCCGGTTAGGTTAGGTTAGGTTAGTAACCTAACCTAACCTTAACCTAACCTAACCCACCACGACACTCTTAGGTGTTAACATACCTAACCTAACCTAATGGGGGCCACTGCCCCATAGGAGTGGCACTTAATTTGTGAGGGACAGTGGTCAGGGAGCCAGGAGGCTGAAGGGAGTGCAGGCCTGGCCTAGTGTTGCAAGGAAGGGGCAGGAAGCAAGGTGTGTGTTGCAGGCAGGGGCAGTGTGTAGCCTAGTGTTGCAAGGAAGGTGCAGGAAGCAGGGTGTGTTGCAGGCAGGGGCAGTGTGTAGCCTAGTGTTGCAAGGAAGGTGCAGGAAGCAGGGTGTGTTGCAGGCAGGGGCAGTGTGTAGCCTAGTGTTGCTAGGAAGGGGCAGGAAGCAGGGTGTATGTTGCAGGCAGGGGCAGTGTGTAGCCTAGTGTTGCAAGGAAGGGGCAGGAAGCAGGGTGTGTTGCAGGCAGGGGCAGTGTGTTAAGCAGCCCTTGGCCCAGTGTGTGCTGACTGTTGCTGTTGTTCCAGGTGCCAGGCAGAGTCCAGGCTGCACGCCCTGCTCGCCGCCAACCAATCTTGTTGTGTCCATGGCGTGTGCTGGTGGGAGTGGTGTTGTGGTGGAGGCCGTGAGGCCGGGCAGCAGCATGAGTGGCCAGCAGCAGCAGCAGCAGCAGCAGCCAGCCTCAGGTGTGGGGAGGCGCAGGCATGGTGGCAAGAATCACCTGGAGGCAGGCAGCTCTGTCCACAGAGGAGAGAGCAAGTTTGAGTGCCAGCAGTGTGACAAAACTTTTGTATCCAGACGTGGCCTTAAGTACCACACCCTGACACACAGTGGTGTTAGAAATTATGAGTGTGGTGAGTGTGGGAAGAAATTTACCCAAAAGTCTAACCTCACCTCACACACCCTGACACACAGTGGTGTTAGAAATTATGAGTGTGGTGAGTGTGGGAAGAAATTTACCCACAAGTCTTACCTCACCAAACACACCCTGACACACGGTGGTGTTAGAAATTATGAGTGTGGTGAGTGTGGGAAGAAATTTACCCACAAGTCTAACCTCACCACACACACCCTGACACACAGTGGTGTTAGAAATTATGAGTGTGGTGAGTGTGGGAAGAAATTTACCCACAAGTCTAACCTCACCAGACACACCCTGACACACAGTGGTGTTAGAAATTATGAGTGTGGTGAGTGTGGGAAGAAATTTACCCACAAGACTTATCTCACCAAACACACCCTGACACACAGTGGTGTTAGAAATTATGAGTGTGATGAGTGTGGCAAAAGATTTCCTACCATTTCTCGTCTCAATAAACACCTTCAGACACACTGGCTTGAGGGAGTTCAAGTGTGATGTTTGTGGCAAGTGTTTCAAGACAAAGGCTGATATTGCCAAGCACATGAGGATCCACTTCTGAGGTGGTGTGTTGTGTGTGGATGTGTGGGGCCACACCCATGCCTGTGGTGGTGGCGGTGGTGGTGGTGTGAGGGAGTAACAGCTCCAGCAGTTGTTTTGTTGGCAGTGCAGGTGTGACCTTCAATAAATGTGTGTGTCTAACATAACGCCAAGTTCTTTTCCGTTTTGAGCGGTGGTGTGTGAGTTCCCTGTGTTTGGTGTTTGGTGCACAGTCGTGGTGGCCACAAGCACCGCCCCAACACTTGCTTCACTGTATCTGAGCAGCCGCGTCCCTCACCACCCTGCCACCCTGTCTTGCGTGCACTGGGTGTGCCTGAGCCATCGTGCAGACGCTGGGGCACGGCCGTGGCAGTCTTCGGCAAGCACGGGCGTCTGGCGTGGTGGTGTAAGAATGCGTGTCGTGTCTTTTGTATCAGTTAGGAAGAGCAGGGGACCTAGCACAGAGCCCTGGGGCCCCCTGCCGTGCACCTTCACTCTGCTGGACGCTGCTGCATGTACTATTGTGCCTCTACATGCTGCACCTGCTGGAGGTGTTTCAGTGGTACAAGGACTGTGGCAAGGGTGACACAGGCAGAATTCTCAGGATACAAAAAGACATGTTATCAATGTCTGTCATATTTCTCTACTCACTTCTTCACTTTGCTGGCCAAGAACACATTACACTGTACAGTCTTGCTGCTGTAATGCCAACACACTCTAGCAAAAAATAAATAAATAAATAAAAAAAATTAAGTAGCCTGGGAAGCAAAATACATGAAGAAAAGGGGAAGTGACAACTAGAAAGAAAAAAAAGAAAACAAAACTGCTAAACAAAAAAAAGTATTGGAAAAAAAAAATTTTTGACCAAAAAAAACACACACACACACACACACACACACACACACACACACACACACACACACACACACACACACACACACACACACACACACACACACACACTGAATGTAACATGTACACAATTAGAATGTAACCAAACTAAGATAAATTATTTGATAAGGCAGAAGTCAAACACCAGTGACACACACACACACACACACACACACACACACACACACACACACACACACACACACACACACACACACACACACACACCTTTTCTTTCTGTCACCCTTTCTTCTCCGTTGGGCTCCTTTGATCACAATCTCATATCTTTATCTTATCCTATCACTCCAATCCCTCCTCAGGATCCCCCTAAGCGAAGGTGCCTCTGGCGTTTTGCCTCTGCTAGTTGGGGGGACCTGAGGAGGTATTTTACTGATTTTCCTTGGAATGACTACTGCTTCTGTGTCAGAGACCCATCTTTGTGTGCTGAGCGCATAACAGAGGTGATAGTGTCTGGCATGGAGGTGTACATTCCTCACTCTTTTTCTCGTCCTAAACCTTCTAAACCTTGGTTTAACACAGCTTGTTCTCGTGCTATACATGATAGAGAGGTGTCCCACAAAAGGTACTTAAGCCTTGCATCACCAGAATCTCATGCACTTTATATTTCTGCCCGGAACCATGCCATGTCTGTTCTCCAACTAGCCAAAAACTCCTTCATTAACAGAAAATGTCAAAACCTTTCAAGATCTAACTCCCCTCGTGATTTCTGGCATCTAGCCAAAAATATCTCCAATAACTTTGCTTCTTCTTTCCCTCCTCTACTTCAACCAGATGGCACCACTGCTATCACATCTATTTCTAAAGCTGAACTCTTTGCTCAAACCTTTGCTAAAAACTCTACCTTGGACGATTCTAGGCTTGTTCCTCCCTCTCCTCCACCCTCTGACTACTTCATGCCACCTATTAAAATTCTTCGCAATGATGTTTTCCATGCCCTCGCTGGCCTAAACCCTCGGAAGGCTTATGGACCTGATGGGGTCCCTCCTATTGTTCTCTGAAACTGTGCCTCTGTGCTTGCACCTTGCCTAGTCAAACTCTTTCAGCTCTGTCTGTCAACATCTACCTTTCCTTCTTGCTGGAAGTTTGCCTACATTCAACTTGTTTCTAAAAAGGGTGACCGTTCTAATCCCTCAAACTACCGTCCTATTGCTTTAATTTCCTGCCTATCTAAAGTTTTTGAATCTATCCTCAACAGGAAGATTCTTAAACATCTATCACTTCACAACCTTCTATCTGATTGCCAGTATGGGTTCCGTCAAGGCCGCTCTACTGGTGATCTTCTGGCTTTCCTTACTGAGTCTTGGTCATCCTCTTTTAGAGATTTTGGTGAAACTTTTGCTGTTGCCTTGGACATATCAAATGCTTTTGATAGAGTCTGGCACAAAGCTTTGATTTCCAAACTACCCTCCTACAGTTTCTATCCTTCTCTCTGTAACTTCATCTCAAGTTTCCTTTCTGACCGTTCTATTGCTGCTGTGATAGACAGTCACTGTTCTTCTCCTAAATCTATTAACAGTGGTGTTCCTCAGGGTTCTGTCCTGTCACCCACTCTCTTCTTATTATTCATTAATGATCTTCTAAACCAAACTTCTTGTCCTATCCACTCCTACGCTGATGATACCACCCTGCACTTTTCCACGTCTTTTCATAGAAGTCCAACCCTTCAGGAGGTAAACATTTCACGCAGGGAAGCCACAGAATGCCTGACTTCTGATCTTTCTAAAATTTCTGATTGGGGCAGAGCAAACTTGGTATTGTTCAATGCCTCAAAAACTCAATTCCTCCATCTATCAACTCAACACAACCTTCCAGACAACTATCCCCTCTTCTTCAATGACACTCAACTGTCCCCCTCTTCTACACTGAACATCCTCGGTCTTTCCTTTACTTATAATCTGAACTGGAAACTTCACATCTCATTTCTAGCTAAAACAGCTTCTATGAAGTTAGGTGTTCTGAGATGTCTCCGCCAGTTTTTCTCACCCCCCCAGCTGCTAACTCTGTACAAGGGCCTTATCTGTCCATGTAATGAGTATGCTTCACATGTCTGGGGGGGTTCCACTCATACTGCTCTTCTAGACAGGGTGGAATCAAAGGCTTTTCATCTCATCAGCTCCTCTCCTCTAACTGACTGTCTTCAGCCTCTCTCTCACCGCCGCAATGTTGCATATCTAGCTGTCTTCTACCGCTATTTTCATGCTAACTGCTCTTCTAATCTTGCTAACTGCATGCCTCCCCTCCTTCCGCGGCCTCGCTACACAAGACTTACTTCCTTCTCTCACCCCTATTCTGTCCACCTCTCTAATGCAAGAGTTAACCAGTATTCTCAGTCATTCATCCCTTTCTCTGGTAAACTCTGGAACTCCCTGCCTGCTTCTGTATTTCCACGTTCCTATGACTTGAATTCCCTCAAGAGGGAGGTTTCAAGACACTTATCCACCAATTTTTGACCACTGCTTTGACCTTTTATGGGACTGGCATTTTAGTGGGCATTTTTTTTTTTATTAGATTTTTGTTGCCCTTGGCCAGTATCCTTCCTACATAAAAAAAAAAAAAACACAGCAAGGATGTTTACCACCAACAATTGAGCAGTGTTACCAGCAAAGTTAAGAAAGGACTAAAAATTGTAATTAGCCCCTTTGAATTAGAGCCCATGTCAAGTGAAGTAATAGAGGCATTTCATCAGTATTATGTGGAATACACAAAGCTGGTGGAACTAGAGCCAGAAAGGTCAGAGGAGCTAAATGAAGAGCTGAAACACAATCAACGAGTTCACCATGAAATATTAGAAAGTATAGAATGTAAAAGAAAGGAGTTAAAGAATGACAAAGGATCAATTTGTTCTAGCAAACGGTCTAGGCATTCTAGAGTCTCATCTACTTCATCACGTTCATTAGCAGCACAAAGAAAGCAAGAAGCAGCAGCAAAGGTAGCCAGACTTAGAAAGGAAATGGAATATCATGATAGTTTAGCAGAGGCAGAAGTTATGTTGGCTAAGACAAAAGCAAAGGCAGAAGTTATGTTAGCAAGAGACCAGGCAATGTTTGCAAAGAAAAAGAAAGAGAGAGATTTAGCAGTCGCTAGTGCAGAACTTAATGCTCTTAGCTTAGTTGAAGAAGAAGTAAAAATGCTTCCAGGTAATGATGAAAGTGTAGAGAAGCAAAGTTATCTTCAACAATACATAGAGTCACAAAATGAAATGAAAGCACAAGCAATTGCAAATCAACAAAGTGACAATGCCATGCCTCACAAATATGTTACATTCCATGACCCACAGGAACCTTCTTCTTGCAATAGAGATAATGAATTGATGACAAATGAAGTACATGGACAAATATTTAGTGAACCTCAGGTAATAAATCTCAACCCTACAGCTCAAAGTCTTGTACCAAGCTCTCGTAGACACACTCATAATGTCAACATGCCTAATAATGTGAATAATGTGAGACAGAATCATCAATCCTTTTCCCATCCTGGGGGAACCTTTGCAATCAACATACCTGATCCCAAGTGGAGCCTCCCTCCAATAGAGCCTAACACTTTTGATGGAGAACCCATGGAATTTCCAAGTTGGTTGAAAAACTTTGAAACTTATGTAGAGTCTAAAACTTCTATTGGTAAAGAGAGACTTGCCTACTTAGATAGGTATACAACTGGTGAGGCAAAGGATGCCATTAAAATGTTAATGCACTTTAACTCTGATGCTGACTATGTGCAAGCAAAGAAAATTCTTAGTGATAGATTTGGAAACAAAAGCATCATAGCTGATGCTTACACAAAAAAGTTAATGAATTGGCTACCAATCTCTCCGCATAATGGTCCAGCATTAACAGCATTCTCAGATTTTTTGAAGTGCTGTTTAGCTGCAATGAAACACACTTCTTATTTGTCATTTCTGAATGACCCTAGAGAGCAGAGAAAGGTGCTAGCAAAACTCCCTGAACATGTTGTTCATGACTGGAGAAAGCAAGCGATGATATATCTTGATACTAACAGTAATAACAACACTTCTAGTAGCAATGGAGAGCACCACCCACCCTGTGAAATGTTATGTGAATTTGTCCAGAAAGAAGCAAAAGGAGCAAGCAATCCATTTGTTTCCTGGAATTCAGTAAGTAGGGAAGTAAATGACTGGATCAAAACTCAAACAAGGGCAACCAATTGGAAACCAAGGGAATCAAACATCATGACAAAGAATAGAGGGAGTAGATCTTTCATGGCTAAAGCAATTGAGGAAAAACCAATGTGGTCATTCCAAAGTAAAGTAAATGTACAAGCCAACAAACAGTATCCCAAGGACCAGGAAAGGAAAGGACGATTCTGTCACTACTGTACAAAGGATCATGATTTAGATGATTGCAAGGAATTTGCCAAACTTGATGGTAATACTAGGTACAAATTTGCTAAAGAAAAACGGTTATGTACAGGGTGTCTAAAAATGGGTCACAAAGGAAAGGATTGTAGAAGAAGGAAAGTTTGTAAAGTATATCAGAGATACCATCCCACAGCTCTTCACAATGATGACATGACAAGAACTGAGAGCCAAAAGGTGCCAGCACAAGCAACTCAGCCTAAAGATGATAAACCCACAGTAGTAGCCAATAAGGACAAAGTTACAGAATCAGTGACACATGACATGCACACCTTGATAGTTCCTGTATGGTTACATCATGTTAGTAATGAAGAGAATAAAGTTTTAGTGTATGCCCTGCTGGATGAGCAGTCTGATGCTTCATTCATCAAGGAAAGCACTCTGAATAAATTGGGAGTTAGTGGACCATCAGTGTCACTCAATATCCACACAATAAGTGGAAAACAAATCACTGATTCTATCAAAATTCATGGACTTAAAGTAAGAGGTTATAATGAAGAAGTGGAAATATCAATCCCTTCAGCATATTCAACAGAAAACATTTCAGCTGGACGGAGTCAGATACCAAGGCCCGAGACTGCTTGCGACTGGCCCCACTTAAAGGCAATCTCTGACAAACTAATGAAATATGACCCAAACATTGACATAGGACTTCTCATTGGTCTTGATTGTGCAGAAGCCATTATGGCAGAAGAGCAAATAGCAGGTGATAGCAAGAAGCATCCCTATGCTCGTAGGACAGAGCTAGGTTGGGGGATCATTGGTAAAATCTCACCCCATTCAAGTCCATTGGAGGATACAGTGGTAGTCTACAGAACAGTGACACAAGAAGTAGAAATCAATGAAGAAAAGAGGGTTAATTTCTTAGTGGTTCCTACTAAAACCAAAGAGATGATTAATCCTTCTCAAGTGAGAGATATGTTTGAACTTGACTTCAGTGATAGAAAGTCAGCTGACACTCCATTATCATATGAAGATAAAAGGTTTATGAGTAAGATGAAAGAAGGAGTACATCAGCTGAAGGATGGCCAATATGATGATAACGTCAAGCTTCCAAACAACAAACTATTAGCAGAGCAGAGACTCAAGAAGTTAAGAGCTAAACTTGAGAAGGATAATCAACACAAAGGTGATTACAAAGTGTTCATGGATGATATGATTACAAAAGGTTATGCAGAGGTTGTACCGACAAAGAATTTAGTTAGGAATGATGGTAAGGTCTGGTACATTCCACATCATGGAGTCTATCATCCGAGAAAGCCAAAGAAGTTAGAGTTGTATTTGACTGTAGTGCAAACTACAGGAACCAGTCATTAAACAGTCACCTGTTACAAGGCCCAGACCTTACCAACAAACTTATTGGAGTATTGTGTAGGTTTAGGCAAGAAAGCATTGCACTTGTATGTGATATAGAAGCAATGTACCATCAAGTGAAGGTCAACCCAGAACACAGAGACATGTTAAGATTCCTTTGGTGGGAAAATGGTGACCTTAATAATGAGATAGCTGAATACAGGATGACAGCTCACCTGTTTGGAGCTACTTCATCTCCAAGTGTAGCCAACTTTGCTCTTAAGAAAGCTGCAGATGACTACGGGTGTGGATCTGATGCAGCCAAGTTTGTAAGAAACAACTTTTATGTTGATGATGGTTTGAAGTCAGTAGCTACAATGGATGAAGCTGTCACTCTTATTCAGCAGAGCAAAGAATTATGTTACAAGGGAGGTTTTAACCTTCATAAGTTCTTGTCAAACAACAAAGATGTATTAGCTGCAATTTCTCCTCATGAGAGAGCAGATGGAATTAAAAGTTTGGATTTTAGTAAGAATGAAGACGCACTGCCTATAGAAAGAACTCTGGGAGTTGAGTGGTGCATAGAATCTGACACATTTCAATTTAGAATAAAGCTGAAAGACAAGCCACTCACCAGGAGAGGCATTCTGTCAACAGTGAGCTCTATATATGATCCATTAGGTCTAGTGTCACCTCTCATACTGACTGGAAAGCAAATTTTACAAGAATTATGTAAGAATGCAGTTGATTGGGATGATGAGGTGCCAGATTATGTCAAACCTAAATGGTTAAAATGGAAGGATGAGCTGCACAAACTAGATCAGTTAAAGGTACCTAGATGCTACAAACCTGATGACTTTGGGGAAGTAGAAAAGGTTGAACTCCATCACTTTTCAGATGCCTGTCAAGAGGGATATGGCCAGTGCTCATATATTAGATTAATTAGCAAGACTGGCCAAATTCATTGTGCATTAGTAATGGCAAAGTCACGTGTCACACCTCTAAAAACCATAACAATTCCCAGACTAGAACTAGCAGCAGCAGTGGTGTCAGTTAGAATCCATAAACTCTTGAAGGGAGAACTTGAGTATAATAATGTGGAAGAAGTATTTTGGACAGACAGCAAAGTAGTCCTTGGTTACATTGCAAATGAAGCAAAGAGATTCCATGTATATGTTGCAAATAGAGTAGAAACAATAAGAGATCACACTTCACCAGATCAGTGGAAATTTGTAGAGACGCAGTATAACCCAGCAGATCATGCATCTAGAGGCATGACAGCAGATGAATTGTGCAATAGCAAGATCTGGTGGAATGGCCCAGAATTCCTTTGGCAACATAGCAAAATGGATAGCCATTCCCAGTACAAGGTCATAAATGAGAATGATCCAGAAGTGAAGAAAGTTGTATGCCATGCTGTAGGTACACAACAGCCCACAGATATACTAGAAAGACTTGAGTATTTTTCTGATTGGTTTAAAGCAAAGAGGGCAGTTGCTGTATGCCTCAAGCTTCTGAACAGCTTCAGAGGAAAAGGTGATGGCACTACTAAAGTAAAGGGAAACACATATAAGCCAGTAAATGTAGCACAAGTGTCAGAAGCTGAAAATGTAATTATAAAACAACTGCAAGCAAAGGCATTCCAGAAGGAGATAAATGTACTGGAATCATCTGCTAACCATAATTCTTTAATTAAAGGAGACAATGGCAAGGGAACAAAAGTGATAGACAAGACCAGTTCCCTCTATAAGTTAGATCCCTTCATTGACAAAAATGGTATCATGAGAGTAGGAGGAAGATTGAGGCTTTCTAATCTGACAGATGAATCCAAACATCCAGTCATCCTCCCCAAAACATCTCACATAACCCAGCTGATAATATGCCACCATCACAAAAGGACAAATCATCAAGGCAGGGGCATAACTTTAAATGAAATCAGGTCATGTGGATACTGGATAGTAGGAGGATCATCCCTAGTATCAAGGCACATTTGAAAGTGCATTATCTGTCGTAAAGTTAGAAGTACAACACAGGGACAGAAGATGGCAGACCTGCCTATTGACAGACTAGAACCATCACCTCCTTTTACATACTCAGCAGTAGATTTCTTTGGCCCTTTCTATGTCAAAGAGGGGCGTAAAGAGCTTAAAAGATATGGAGTGCTCTTTACTTGCATGGCATGTAGAGCCGTGCACATAGAGACAGCCAACAGCATGGATACAAGTTCCTTCCTAAGTGCATACCGTCGCTTTGTAGGACGAAGAGGGCCCGTAAGACAGTTGAGATGTGACCAAGGAACTAACTTTGTAGGAGCCAAATCAGAGTATGAGAAATGCTTAAAAGAATTAAATAACAATAAAGTCAGACAAGAACTCGTGAAAGATCAGTGTGACTGGATTGTTTTTAACATGAATGTACCCAATTCCAGTCACATGGGAGGTGTTTGGGAGAGGCAGATACGCACAGTGAGAAATGTACTCTCTGTGTTACTTGATCAGCATGGTACCCAGTTAGATGACCAAGATCTGAGAACCTTCCTAGTTGAAGCAGAAAATATAGTTAATGGTCGTCCCCTAACTGTGGACCATTTTAACTCCCCAGAAAGTCCTACACCGTTGACACCCAGTAATTTGTTAACTATGAAAACAAAGGTAGTACTGCCTCCTCCAAGCATTTTCATTAAGAAGGACCTGTACTGCATAAAGAGATGGCGCAGAGCACAATACCTGGCCAACCAGTTCTGGTCCAGGTGGAAAAAGGAGTATGTGCAATTCCTACAACTTAGAAATAAGTGGACAACACCAAAGAGGAATCTCAGTGTAAATGACATAGTTATCATCAAAGATCAGAATTTAGCAAGGAACCAGTGGAAACTGGGAAGAGTAACAGAAGTATCTCCTGATCATGATGGCCTAGTAAGAAAGGTTAAGGTCCTGGTTTCAGACTGTAATCTCGACAACCAGGGAAGACAGTTAAAGGCAAACAGGACCATCATAGAGAGGCCAATACATAGTCTAGTATTGCTGTTAGAAGGTAATGCATAATAATAGACCGGAGCATCCCCGCCAAGGAGCCAATGTAACAAAACATATTATGTGCTAATCCTAGTTTTAAGGTACATACTAATCTTAATTTAAGGTAAATTGTTACACAATTTAGGGGAGCCATGTTACTGTGTGTAAAGCGTATGTACCTCACGTCATTATTCCTCGGCATATATAAGTGAAATGTTCAATAGTTTTCTATTTGCATGAAAACGTGTAATATGTGTGAGTATCAGTATTTAATGCTATATTAAGCACCGAAGCCGATGCTCACTTGTTGGTAGTGTGGGGTTAACCTGCTAGTCGCCTGCGGGCATCACTCACGGCCAAGTCGCGCTCAGACAAAGACGGGCAGGATGGTGACCGAGGTAAATACTTTAATTTTGTAGTAAAAACTGATTGTCATAGTGCTAAGTCAATTGCATGTATTGTTAATGAATATTGTAATATGTTGAAAGTGTTTAATATCAGTGTATAATGTTATTTTGTAAGAAATTGAGACCGAGAACTTGTTCGCAGTTCTTACGGTCATGCCTACCTCATCAATAAACGTCAGAGAGAGAACTGCCTTTCCTCGACCCTACGATGATGGGTGTGATCAGTAAAACAGATCACCTGAGAGCCAATTGATGCCCAGCCGGTGCGGCTACAATGACGAAATGCATCATGGTGCTGAATGGTGACGCTGGCCGCCCGCTGGTCATCCGTCCTGATGCTGGTCGAGAGTAGAGAAGCTGCTCGGATCCTGGACTTGAGGCACTGGAGGGAGGGGCTGGGGCCAGCGTGAGGGGCAGGCAGTCCTCATGCAGCTTTAGCCAGGCGATCCACGGCGTCACCATGAGACAGCGAGACACGTGAGGGATCCACACAAACTTGATATCTAGTGACCAGTCATGAGCCAGAGCCAGGCCTGTCAAGATCCTGTTCACCAGGTGACGAGGGGCAGGGTTCGAAGATGTAAGGGCATGAAGGGCTGCCTGTGAGTCACATATAATAACCCCGTTTAGGCTGCCCTGACAGAGGGGACACAGCATCCAAGATGCCGTGCAGCTCACAGAACGTGGAACTGGAGTGAGTCGGCAGCCAACGCCCAACCCAGCCCACTTCTGGTGGTTCCGTGCCAGGGGAGAAAACTGCACCTCCCGCTGTGCCGTCCATCTGCACAGACAGACCCATCCGTGTATTTGGTGCGGCGAATCGATGGTGGAGACTGTCGCTATGGCGTCCATTGCTAGGTGTTTCTGCAGGACCGGAGAGAGAGAGAGAGAGAGAGAGAGGGCGGGGATAAGAGCAGGATGGGGGCAGGGGGAGGGAGACGGGAGTGGGGAGAGAGAGAGAGGTGGCTGAGTGATACACGTCCTGACTGTCCTGCAAAACTATACCTGCCCGAATGTCTACTTCGCTCCTGCTGACTTCCCTTTCACTCGTCTCTCCACACAGTCCCGGCACCACCACCACCACCACCACCATCCACTCTCTTCCTGCCTCCACTCTGACATCCCCCGTCCCCCCGTCCCCTCAGCATTATTCGGGCACTCAAGAGGTTTGTAATGACATCAGCGTTTTCATCCAAGGGTTACGTTATGTCTGGATTAATGCAGTTCATTAAATCCATTGCTAATCCCTTCATTGTTTAGATTGCGGAATAAAAGAAAGTTTTTGCCCAGAAATGAACAGTCGCTGTCTTAAGATGATCAGGTTGAGGTTATTTCCACAAAACCCTAGAGGTGGCGTGACCATTCTGACACAAGCTTGGCCGCGCGCGCGCACACACGCCTTGCCTGCGCTGCACCGAGTCACTGCAAACTTCCGCTTTCAGAAACGCTTAGCTCACTCAACACGACTGTTTTCCAAGGCCACAGAGATGCCTAGCCGGGTTCTCAACAGTGTTTCTCCTGTTAACAATGTAGAAATCTTGTTAATCTGTCACTGGAACTGAAAAAACGCCCTTAAACCTTAAAATCCTTTACATTTTCACCCCAACTATTTTCCAAGGCGACAGAGATGACTAGCCGGGTTCTCAAGTGTTTTTCCTGTTAACAATGAAGAAATCTTGTTAATCTATCTCTGGAACTGTAAAAACTCCCTTAAAAACGCTATTTTCCACTATTTTTCAATGCCAGAGATGATTACCCTGGCTTTCTCCGGTTAACAATGTATATATTTATTTTTTAATCTACCACTAGAACTAAAACATCTTTAAAACCCGTGTCACTTCAACTAGAGCCTAATGAATATAGCAGATGTGGGCGCAGAAGGGTTTCAGAACAAGGTGGCGTGCGTATTAGTCCCTGGAGCCACGCCCGTTCCCACACCTCGATGCTTCCCTGTCTTATGTTTAGGCAAGAGTTGTACAGGTCCCGTGCTTGGCGTGGGCAATGGGGAGTATCGGCCCAGTGAAGCGAAGGTATGTTCAAAAAACGCGCCAAAAGTTTGAAGCACGACTTGATCCCCTGAGCATTCCACCTCGTGTTTCGCGTCGTCCCGTCACTTGTCCTGGTGCTGCGAGTGCTGTGCGTGCCTCGGTGGTGCTGCGAGTGCTGTGCGTGCCTCGGTGGTGCTGCGTGTGAGTGTTCGTGGTGTGCAGGCTGTGTTGTCCTGAGGGGGTCACATTTGCAGCAGGTGTCAGTTTGTGGAGGTGTAAAGGCGGTGACCAGATTTTTTTGGGAAATTGTGTTGAGGTGGTCACTCAGAGCAGACCTCAGATGCATTTTATTTATTGCATTTTTATTTATTGTTTTGTTTGTTTATTTATTTATATTTTTTACATGTAGAAAATTTTATAAGAAGCTTTCTGGGGGGATTACCGTAGCCTACTTATTAGCAGACGCAATTAAACCGTTTATTTGTTTATTTCTGCGCAAAATAACTATGACGGCTATTCAACATGTGATCTGTACAGTGAAGGAACCAGCTGTGAAATTAGTGAACTGAATGAATCTAAACCTAACTGAACCCAGAGATAGAAACGATAATATCACACCAACATTGACCACCTCTTCCTCTGCACCCGTCTCTCTCTCTCTCTCTCTCTCTCTCTCTCTCTCTCTCTCTCTCTCTCTCTCTCTCAGGTGTGTGTTGCCAGTTATGAAGGGAAGTCTCTCAGAATCGCCAAATTAGAAGGTGGAAAGGAGTCAGTGTTGCCATCACTATTTAATGCTGTGGTGATGAACTGCTGCTGTCAAGGGTTCCTCCGGTCACCACGAGGAAAAACACATCCATTAAACTGTTTCTCATATTCTGTACTTAAATGTTGTCCCAGGTGCACACTGCTATTACATTTTTCCTTATTTGATGTGGCCAGATTACATTTTTTCCTTATTTGGTGTGATCAGATTACATTTTTCCTTATTTGGTGTGGCCAGATTACATTTTTTTCCTTATTTGGTGTGATCAGATTACATTTTTCCTTATTTGGTGTGGCCAGATTACATTTTTCCTTATTTGGTGTGGCCAGATTACATTTTTTCCTTATTTGGTGTGATCAGATTACATTTTTCCTTATTTGGTGTGGCCAGATTACATTTTTCCTTATTTGGTGTTATCAAATTACATTTTTCCTTATTTGGTGTGGCCAGATTACATTTTTCCTTATTTGGTGTTATCAAATTACATTTTTCCTTATTTGGTGTGGCCAGATTACACAAATTCCTTATTTGGTGTGGCCAGATTACATTTTTTCCTTATTTGGTGTGATCAGATTACATTTTTCCTTATTTGGTGTGGCCAGATTACATTTTTTTCCTGATTTGGAGTGATCAGATTACATTTTTCCTTATTTGGTGAGGCCAGACTACATTTTTCCTTATTTGGTGTGGTCAGATTACACAAATTCCTTATTTGGTGTGGCCAGATTACATCTTTTTCCTTATTTGGAGTGATCAGATTACATTTTTCCTTATTTGGTGTGGCCAGATTACATTTTTCCTTATTTGGTGTGGTCAGATTACACAAATTCCTTATTTGGTGTGGCCAGATTACATATATTCCTTATTTGGTGGGGTCAGATTACATTTTTCCTTATTTGGTGTGGCCAGATTACATTTTTCCTTATTTGGTGTGGCCAGATTACATTTTTTCTCTATTTGGTGTGGCCAGATTACATTTTTCCTTATTTGGTGTGGCCAGATTACATTTTTCCTTATTTGGTGAGGCCAGATTACATTTTTCCTTATTTGGTGTGGCCAGATTACATTTTTCCTTATTTGGTGTGGCCAGATTACATTTTTTCTCTATTTGGTGTGGCCAGATTACATTTTTCCTTATTTGGTGTGGCCAGATTACATTTTTCCTTATTTGGTGTGGCCAGATTACATTTTTTCTCTATTTGGTGTGGCCAGATTACATTTTTCCTTATTTGGTGTGGCCAGATTACATTTTTCCTTATTTGGTGTGGCCAGATTACATTTTTTCTCTATTTGGTGTGGCCAGATTACATTTTTCCTTATTTGGTGTGGCCAGATTATATATATTTAGTGTGTGTGATGACCCAAGGGATAACTGAAGCAATGGTTGTGGTGATGACTGTAATGGTGGTGACTGTGGTGATGAGTGTAGTGATGACAGCCCGTCTCTCAACACCACACTGAAGAGAACACTCTTGAGAACACCCTCATGTGCATCTGTGTGTGCGTCTGGGTCTCTATGTGCGTCTGTGTGTGTGTCAGCCTCACGTGTGGCCCTGTGTGCGTCTCTGTGTGCGTTAACCTCAAGTGCATTGGTACGTGTGCGTCTGTGTGTGTTTGTGCGCGTGTGAGCCTCATGTGCGTCTCTGTCTGCGTTAACCTCAAGTGCACCTGTATGTGTGTCTGTGAGCGTGTGAGCCTCATGTGCACGCCCGTGTGCGTCGCCATGTGCGTGCAACCTGACCACCGTATCCTGGTAGATCCTGTAGAGCCAGTCAACGTCCATGCAACACGTCACATTCACCAGCTTGTCTCCGCGTAGCGACGACACAACACGCCTTCTCTCTTCCTGAGGTAGATGCTGAATACCCCCAAAGTGTGGCGGGTAGTGTGGGTGTGTGCGCGTGTTACCCACATCCTCGTTGACGTCGTCATGAAGCACGTGGAACAAATTATCTGGCTTGAAACGCGCCATTACAAGCGTGTGGTGATCCAGACTCCACACCTCCCCTTGAACTGCATCGCGTGGAACAGCCGTGACATGGAAGAGGAAACCGTTGTGTCCCAGTGCTGTAGACAGGTGGAGGCGGTTCTGTAACGCCTCCACGCTGTCCACACCTTCCAGTGCCGAGTCTTTTCCGAGCACAAATGCAAATTCTTGGTATACCGGACTGTAGTAAAGGTTCTCAAAGTGGCATTGCAAGGTGGAGTGAGGCATCGTGTGGCACCAAGTGGATGTGGGTGCCAGGGAGGTGGGTGGATGGAGGGGGCGGAGGGTATCAGTTGGGCTTTGTTTGTTGGGATGGTTTTCTTTGAGGGTGTGTGTTTGGTGTGTCTGGTGGTGGTGGTGGTGGTGGTGGTGTTGTGGGGTGGTTTGTGTGTGTTTGGGGTGTTCTGTGGTGGTGTGTGTGTGTGTTTCCTGTGTTGTTTGGGGTGTCCTGTGATGCGTGTGTGTTTTGTGATGTGTGTGTGTGTGTGTGTCTTGTGTTGTTTTGGGTGTCTTGTGGTGTTTTGTGTTGTCTGTAGCAGTTTTAGGGTGTTGTGTGTTGGCTTCAAGTGTTCTTTGAGGTGTAGTGTGACCCTGTGTGTTGTCTTCTGCAGTGTTGAGGTGCTGTGTGTGTGTTGCCAGTGTTGCTTCTTGTTCTGCCTCATCCTTCACAGTGTTGAGGTGCTGTGTGTGTGTTGCCAGTGTTGCTTCTTGTTCTGCCTCATCCTTCACAGTGTTGAAGTGCTGTGTGTGTGTTGCCAGTGTTGCTTCTTGTTCTGCCTCATCCTTCACAGTGTTGAGGTGCTGTGTGTGTGATTCTTTTAACAACACACACACACACACACACACACACACCATCATGAGCATCCAAATTCTCTATCTCATCCACACAACCCTCCCACCACCACTGTCCCGCCTGGCACTCTCCACAGGGATTTTTCTAAGGTTATAAGGGCACCTCCATAGGACACAGGCAGTCAAGTTTCCTGGGGCCTCGAAACGATTGCTACTTAACAAACTGCAATCAGCGCCCATTATCAACCTCCGGCCACCAAGTGGAATCCACAAATGTGTAAGAGGTTGGTGTTGCCATGGTAGCAAGGTTTATAAGTTGCACCATCTCCTGAGGTGGTGTAAGTTAACATCACCTTGCCCGAAAACTATTATATAAATGTTTGTGCACAAAACTTTTTTCATTGTTTGCAAGCTTTACCACCAAGAAAGCATCGTTTTGTGATGCATAAAATGAAATCTTTCATGGAACACTGAAAATAAAGTAGGAAAAGGAAAAGGCTGATTTGCCCCACATGTGCATGCTCCCCATTCCGCCTCGCAGCAAGAAGTGTGTATTGTGATTAAGTATTATTTTTGTCATTTCTCCTGCATATATTGGATATTTGTTTTGCATACTTCCACTTTCGTGCATTGAGGTGAGAAAGACGCTTTCAGGATCGCCTTGACCCCTTGGCATCGAGTGATAATGAGCTCATGCTCAAATATCACTTCCCTCGGCAGACCTAATCCTCTTGTGATTTGGTATTTACCAAATTACACCCAGGTTTTGCTGTCCCTGAGATTGTTTGCCAGTGGGTCCTTCCAAAATGTCATTGGAGACACTGCAGGTAAGATATGCTGGTGTTGCATGCTTCAGCACAGGGGCTGGCTGTTTTGGTAATTGTCAGGGAGCCTTTTCCCTGACCTTATTACTGGTCTGTTCTCTTACATTCTTCGCATATACCTTTAGATACACTTAAAACATAACTTTAAGGTGAGGAAGAAGTGCCCCTGCCCTTCAGGAGTCCAGGAGATGGGCTAAGGTCCCTCAGAGGCTGCCAGAGGTTAGGTTAGTCACCGCACACTTATATTTGAAACATTACCTAATCTAACGTAACCACAGGGGCTAGACCCACCTTTACGGACACCAATATCAGTTAGCATAACCTCTGGAACACCCCTGAAGGACGGGGGCACTTCTCCCCCATCTAATACTATGTGTTTCAGGTTTATCAAGAGGTTTGTGAAAGAATGGAAGAGGATAGATGTGTAACAAGAGGTTTGTGAAAGAATGGAAGAGGATAGATGTGTAACAAGGACAAGAGAGGACTCTAAACAATTACTACTACTTTTTTTTTAGACAAACTGCACAATATTCCATAAATAACTTTTGTAGGTGAATAAACTGATGTTCATTGTGGTGAATAATATTCAAGTGTGGCTGACTTTCAAGGATAAAAGGCATTAAAGTCAACTTCCTGCATGCCACTGTTTATAACGCTGTAATCCAGTGTTAGGAACTTGTCAAGCTTAGTTCCTGGTGTCAAAATATGTGAGTGCATAATTAATAAGGAGGGATGAGGGATGATGCTAACCTTACAAAACCAAACCTTACCAAACCTGCCGTCAAGCACCCCTGGGGCTGCCCCTTCCTCACCCACCCCATTATTATTCATGTGTACAAATATTTCTAGACTTGTTAGGTTTATTTCTGACATGTTTCTAACACTGCCCTAAGGATAACTTAATTTACTATACTGCTGGCAAAAAAAATTGACAGCAGAAGTAATATGTGTATGGATATGATGGCAGTGATTGAAGTAATATGTGTATGGATATGATGGCAGTGATTGAAGTAATATGTGTATGGATATGATGGCAGTGATTGAAGTAATATGTGTATGGATGTGATGGCAGTGATTGAAAGAACACTGCATTACATGCAGAAGGATCATTAAATTTGTGACCCATTTTTTTTTTTTCTTTTGGGCCTACAACAAAGATGTATCTTATTTAAAATAAATAAATAAATAAAATGAAAACTAATGGCTTATAATCTGCTTTCAGACCTACGCAAGTGTCAGCAGAGTCTTTGAGTGTGTGTGCACCGAGTTGAGTGATAAGTCGGTGCAGGAAATCAAGATGCCTCCAACACACCTTGATCAAAGGAGAACTGCACAACAGTTCTTCAGGATCAAAAATTTCCCAAGGGTTACTGGGGCCATTGATGGTAAGATTAACAATAATGTATTTTTGTTTTAAATTTAGTGTTACTGTTATAATCTATCACTTCATCAGTGTTTCCTTTGAGTGAAAGGTATCTCACAGCCTCAAGGTCCTGTTAGGCATTAATAAAGTTTTCAATAATTTATGTATACTGTGTGCATATCCAGTGCAGGGGTGGTGTATATATATATATATATATATATATATATATATATATATATATATATATATATATATATATATATATATATATATATATATATATATATATATATATATATATATATGTGATGGATATATGTAGCTACTGTGTAACATGATCATGTAATACTTTCTTTTTGTGTGCACAGGCACCCACATTGCCATCAAGGCCCCAGGTGTGGACGAGGCCCTTTACTTTAACCAGAAAAGGTATCACTCCCTCTCAACATCCAACTTGTTTGTGATGCGAATGGAGTGATCCTCAGCTACTGCTCCAGACTCCCAGGTATACAGTATCATTGCATTACATGTTTACCCAACCATGTATTTTATTGATTTTCATGTGACTGCACATGGTTACTGGTATTGCATAAGAAAACAGTGTGATAAGCCTTGACATTAGTTACAAATGGACAGTTGACATACTCCTTGACAAGTAATGAATCCTCTTGTAGTATGAAATCTCACTTTTCACAGGTGCCTGCACTCTTATGGAGGTAGCTTGCAGTACAGACCCATCAAGTGTGTGAAAATAATTAATGCTTGCCTGCTCCTACACAACCGCTGCATCAAGTTCCTGATGACGTATGTACTTGTCGCTATTTTTCTGGTAGTTGACGGGATATATCAATATCATGGACATTAGATTTGATTTAACCGAGTACAGTCATGAGTGTTCTTACACTTGTTGTTAGGGTAATGAAATTTGTCAGAAGTGTACCGTCATTTAACGAAAATAACATTTGTTTTTTTCCTACAAAGGTGTCTTGAAAGTCATTATGGTTTGGGCCAGTTTTGGATCACGAAAATGCTAAATGTCAAACTACACGTCTGTTCCTCCTGTACAACATAAACTTTAAACAAATGGAAGGGTTAGGTTCCAACCCCTAGACCTCTCAAACCCTCACAAAAGTCTGCTTACAGCTACCACCTCTTGAGGATGAAGCAGTGCCCCATGCTGGTGCCGACCCTGCTGTGCTGCAGAGGGGTCTACGTGCTCCAGCCAGAATTGTGCAGCAAGAAATCATACAAAACTTCTTCCAGCAATGAAGTAAGGAAGTCAGGTATCATTTACCTCTGTCAGTAATCATGTAATGAGTGAAGTAATGCTTTTCCATGTATCACTGCATACTACATGAAAGAGATGAGTGCAGCATTTTATTTCATCAAATACTTAAGTGGCTTGCTAGTATTAGGTATGAATAACACAAATTAACACAAAATGAATTAACACAAATAACACAAAAAGTGCTGTAGATTTATTTAAAAAAAATTAAATGATTGGTAATGGCAAAGTTTTTGCAAGAAAAAGAAAAAAAATAAATAACATATGAGCATAGTTCAGTTCCTGTAAAAAGTAAAAAAAAAATAGTTCCTGTAAAAAGTAAAAAAAAAATATATATAAATAAACATATTTATAGAAATGCCCACCAGCAGGTCACCACAAAGCACTCTAATGTAATTTCTGTACTTTAAGTAACACAAAGGCATTGTAGGTATCACAGTGAAGAAATGCTTTGGTATTATATTGCACTAATATTAACATGCTACTCTAGGTAAATGATAGAATTAATTAATGAAGTGCTCAGCAAGTGTTACCAGCTGCTGCAATGAATGCAGAATGTTCCTCTGCACTTCAACAGATTGTCAAAGTGCCTGGGACATGTTTTGTACAGCCAGCCCCTGCTCCTGCTGCACCATCACCAGCTCGCCCATGCTCAGATGAATCTGCTGTTGGGTTTCCTGCGCTTGAGAGAGAACTTCCAAGTCTGGGTGGCCACCTGCAATACAGTAAACATGATTTTACACGATTTTATACACCATAGAAGCAAACATGACTTTACACCACAAGTTACAAAATAAATGTTATTTTAAGTTGCATGTCATGTTTTTTTTTTTTTTTTATGTAGGAGGAACACTGGCCAAGGGCAACAAAAATCATATAAAAAAAAAAGCTTGCAGCTTGCCATGGCCTTTTACCTCACTTGCTCCTTGGACCTTTCTGCTATATACTATACCTAAGGTAGTGGTATGATACACTTATGGAATCAGCAATTTAAAAATAAAACAGGCGCCTGAGAGAAGTATTCTAAAAAAAAAAGATTTAAAAAAAATAGGTCAAAGTAGCAAGAACAACACTTACTGGCAGGAGTCAGGAGTTGTATAATCAGTGTTCATTGTGCTGGAGGACAACTGAATACATGTTAACATGTTATTCACCATTGCATGTAGTCATCTGTAACATGGACGATTTGAACAGAGAGGTCCTCATCCAGTGCAGATGACGACTGTCGAATCCAGAGGCCCCCTGCAGACCCAGCAACACCAGGGTTGGATGACCCCAACACCACTGCAGGTGGAAGGCTGTGGTCATTCCAGAGGCCCTGACACTTCTGGAAAAAAATTCAAAGTGCTTTCATTACTGCAGGTAGAGAATAAGCTGGTATTATTTAAGTGATGTTTTTATTGACTAATTTTTCTTTTAATTACTAGTCAACCTAGTCATGTCTATGTCTATCACATGGTTTTGTTGAGTTGGCGTGCAAGTGTGCAGATCTCTACGTTCAGGAGGATGAGTATTGGACATGATGCAGCTAGCCCCATGGAAGATGATGCTGTGACATAATCATTGTTACATTACAGTACTGCACTTAGTTAAAAATGGCAGTAATTTACAAAATGTAATTTGACCTTTGGTAGTTTACTTACGCAGTGTGGTGCCATCACTTTCAGGGTATGGCAGTCCTGTAAATGCTGTGTGAGACCACATCCACAGCACGACCACCTCCACAGCAGTGTATGTTGTCTCATCTGGAGGTCACCCACCTGCATGGATATGAATGTTGCAATTATCAGCCACTTTGAAGTTCACATGTAAAGCCAAATGAAATTGGTGTAAATCATGAATGTATTAGAGCATATTGATGTTATTTAGCACTGCAGTGGTCACTGTCTCAGACCTGACTGCCAGAGGTACTGTACATACTCCTATTTATAATCCATTGCTTAGTTGGTTCTTGTATGTTTATTGACTATATGGGTAAATTGTGTAACAGCACCAACAATGAAATACAACAAGTACACGAGCAAACTTTTTAAATAATTGCCAGGGTTTTAAGCACTGCTAACAGTCATCTAACCTAACTAACCTAACCATAACCTAACCTCAACAAAGTAAAACCAATAATCAAGAAATGAAATTCATTACAGCAGTTTGGGTCCCAAAGGTTGTGCAGAAAAACTTTTTTTTTTGTCCCAATATGCAACAAAGTCATACAGAGGAAGTTGTTCACATTACTCAAAACAGTGTCCAGCAATGCCCAAAACATTAGTCAATTAAATTCCATAAGCAATTAGGTCAAGACAAAATATTAAGCAAATATGGTAGTGTGGGTAAATTTTTATTCTATTAGGTCAAGACAAAATATTAAGCAAATATGGTAGTGTGGGTAAATTTTTACTCTATGTTCATCTTTTCCACATGAAACTATTTGCTTTTTGTCATTTTTGGCATACACTGAATTAGTATGTTAATCAAATCTGATGTAACATACCCAAAGTAATCTAACAAAACCAAAGACAAACCTGAAATAGCTAAAATAACCTTGCTTCTCTAAAAATATGTACATGTAGCCGTTTAACAATTACTGTCATCATTACAATTAATTTGCAGTTGGTATATGTGGGGTTCAAATTATTCTGGAATGACAAACTGTATCTGATGAGAAGGGTAGGAAAGGCCATGTTGAGACTGGTGAAGGAGTAAAAGAATACCCTACTGTGTGTGTGCTGGAACCATAAGCCATGATTTCACTTACTTGCAGCAGGACATCACTCCATTTTTGGTAATATCACAGTAATTCCATCCATATAGCCCTCTATCCCTCTTCTGTGTCAACTGCACCATGCTAGGTCTGCAACTATGCCAATGAAGATGTGATAAGAATAACCAATTAACTCACCAGTGCCTGCAGTGTGACACTGTTCTGCAGCAGCCTTGCTCTTGACCTGGGTCGGAGGTCCTTAAATTTCCTCTGGACCTCAGGATAGGCAATTGCCATGAAGGGAAGACAGCTGAGTCTGGGCAGGTTGAGAGATGTGATGCTCAGCAGGGCAGAGAGTGGGTAGCGAAGTGCAGTGCGGTGGGAGTAGAAATGGCATTTCTACTCCATACCCTGAAAGTGATGGTGCCACAGTGCTTAATATTACTGTATGTAAAGCGTATGTACCTCACGTCATTATTCCTTGGCATTTATAAGTGAAATGTTCAATAGTTTTCTATTTGCATGAAAACGTGTAATATGTGTAAGTATCAGTATTTAATGCTATATTAAGCACCGAAGCCGATGCTCACTTGTTGGTAGTGTGGGGTTAACCCGCTGGTCGCCTGCAGGCATCACTCACAGCCAAGTCGCACTCAGACAAAGACGGGCAGGATGGTGACCGAGGTAAATACTTTAATTTTGTAGTAAAAACTGATTGTCATAGTGCCAAGTCAATTGCATGTATTGTTAATGAATATTGTAATATGTTGAAAGTGTTTAATATCTGTGTATAATGTTATTTTGTAAGAAATTGAGACCGAGAACTTGTTCGCAGTTCTTACGGTCATGCCTACCTCATCAATAAACGTGTCAGGGAGAACTGCCTTTCCTCGACCCTACGATGATGGGTGTGATCAGTAAAACAGATCACCTGAGAGCCAATTGATGCCCAGCCGGTGCGGCTACACTTAAGGTCAAATTACATTTTGTAAATTACTGCCATTTTTAACTAAGTGCAGTACTGTAATGTAACAATAATTATGTTACAGCATCATCTTCCATGGGGCTAGCTGCATCATGTCCAATACTCATCCTCCTGAACGTAGAGATCTGCACACTTGCACGCCAACTCAACAAAACCATGTGATAGACATAGACATGACTAGGTTGACTGATAATTAAGAAAAATTAGTCAATAAAAAACATCACTCAAAGAATACCAGCTTATTTTCTACTATTTTTTTTTTCTTCTCTTCCAGAAGTGTCAGGGCCTCTAGAAGGACCAGAGCCTTCCACCAGCAGTAGTGTTGGACCCATCCAACCCTCTTCTCATGGTGTTGCTGGCTCTGCAGGGGCCTCTGGATTTGACAATCCTGTGTCATCTTCACTGGATGAGGACATTCAAATCATCCATGTTACAGATGACTACATGCAATGGTGAGTAACATGTTAACATGTATTCAGTTGTCCTCCAGTACGATGAACACTGATTATACAACTCCTGCCAGTGTGTCTTTTCTACTTTAAACTTTTTTTTTTTTTTTTTTTTTTTTTTTAGGAATACTTCTCTCAGGTGGCCATTATATTTTTAAATTGGTGATTCCATGAGTGTGTCATACCACAACCCTGTGTACACTATAGCAGAAAGGTCCAAGGAGCAAATGAGTTAAAGGGACACAACAAGATAGCATGACGATATCTAAAATACCACTTATTTTGTAACTTGTGGTGTAAAGTCGTGTTTGCTTCTAAACTGTATTGCAGGTGGCCACCCAGACTTGGAAGTTCTCTCTCAAGCGCAGGAAACCCAACAGCAGATTCATCTGAGCATGGGCGAGCTGGTGATGGTGCACCAGGAGCAAGGGCTGGCTGTACAAAACATGTCCCAGGCACTTTGACAATCTGTTGAAGTGCAGAGGAACATTCTGCATTCATTGCAGCAGCTGGTAACACTTCCTGAGCACTTCATTAATTAATTCTATCATTTACCTAGAGTAGCATGTTAATATTAGTGCAATATAATACCAAAGCATTTCTTCACTGTGATACCTACAATGCCTTTGTGTTACTTAAAGTACAGAAATTACATTAGAGTGCTTTGTGGTGACCTGCTGGTAGGCATTTCTATAAATATGTTTATTTATATATATTTTTTTTTACTTTTTACAGGAACTATTTTTTTTTTTACTTTTTACAGGAACTGAACTATGCTCATATGTTATTTATTTTTTTTCTTTTTCTTGCAAAAACTTTGCCATTACCAATCATTTAATTTTTTTTAAATAAATCTACAGCACTTTTTGTGTTATTTGTGTTAATTCATTTTGTGTTAATTTGTGTTATTCATACCTAATACTAGCAAGCCACTTAAGTATTTGATGAAATAAAATGCTGCACTCATCTCTTTCATGTAGTATGCAGTGATACATGGAAAAGCATTACTTCACTCATTACATGATTACTGACAGAGGTAAATGATACCTGACTTCCTTACTTCATTGCTGGAAGAAGTTTTGTATGATTTCTTGCTGCACAATTCTGGCTGGAGCACGTAGACCCCTCTGCAGCACAGCAGGGTCGGCACCAGCATGGGGCACTGCTTCATCCTCAAGAGGTGGTAGCTGTAAGCAGACTTTTGTGAGGGTTTGAGAGGTCTAGGGGTTGGAACCTAACCCTTCCATTTGTTTAAAGTTTATGTTGTACGAGAGGAACAGACGTGTAGTTTGACATTTAGCATTTTCGTGATCCAAAACTGGCCCAAACCATAATGACTTTCAAGACACCTTTGTAGGAAAAAAACAAATGTTATTTTCGTTAAATGACGGTACACTTCTGACAAATTTCATTACCCTAACAACAAGTGTAAGAACACTCATGACTGTACTCGGTTAAATCAAATCTAATGTCCATGATATTGATATATCCCGTCAACTACCAGAAAAATAGCGACAAGTACATACGTCATCAGGAACTTGATGCAGCGGTTGTGTAGGAGCAGGCAAGCATTAATTATTTTCACACACTTGATGGGTCTGTACTGCAAGCTACCTCCATAAGAGTGCAGGCACCTGTGAAAAGTGAGATTTCATACTACAAGAGGATTCATTACTTGTCAAGGAGTATGTCAACTGTCCATTTGTAACTAATGTCAAGGCTTATCACACTGTTTTCTTATGCAATACCAGTAACCATGTGCAGTCACATGAAAATCAATAAAATACATGGTTGGGTAAACATGTAATGCAATGATACTGTATACCTGGGAGTCTGGAGCAGTAGCTGAGGATCACTCCATTCGCATCACAAACAAGTTGGATGTTGAGAGGGAGTGATACCTTTTCTGGTTAAAGTAAAGGGCCTCGTCCACACCTGGGGCCTTGATGGCAATGTGGGTGCCTGTGCACACAAAAAGAAAGTATTACATGATCATGTTACACAGTAGCTACATATATCCATCATATATATATATATATATATATATATATATATATATATATATATATATATATATATATATATATATATATATATATATATATATATATATATATATATATACACCACCCCTGCACTGGATATGCACACAGTATACATAAATTATTGAAAACTTTATTAATGCCTAACAGGACCTTGAGGCTGTGAGATACCTTTCACTCAAAGGAAACACTGATGAAGTGATAGATTATAACAGTAACACTAAATTTAAAACAAAAATACATTATTGTTAATCTTACCATCAATGGCCCCAGTAACCCTTGGGAAATTTTTGATCCTGAAGAACTGTTGTGCAGTTCTCCTTTGATCAAGGTGTGTTGGAGGCATCTTGATTTCCTGCACCGACTTATCACTCAACTCGGTGCACACACACTCACTCAACTCGGTGCACACACACTCAAAGACTTTGCTGACACTTGCGTAGGTCTGAAAGCAGATTATAAGCCATTAGTTTTCATTTTATTTATTTATTTATTTTAAATAAGATACATCTTTGTTGTAGGCCCAAAAGAAAAAAAAAAAAAATCGGTCACAAATTTAATGATCCTTCTGCATGTAATGCAGTGTTCTTTCAATCACTGCCATCATATCCATACACATATTACTTCAATCACTGCCATCATATCCATACACATATTACTTCAATCACTGCCATCATATCCATACACATTACTTCAATCACTGCCATCATATCCATACACATATTACTTCTGCTGTCAATTTTTTTTTGCCAGCAGTATAGTAAATTAAGTTATCTTTAGGGCAGTGTTAGAAACATGTCAGAAATAAACCTAACAAGTCTAGAAATATTTGTACACATGAATAATAATGGGGTGGGTGAGGAAGGGGCAGCCCCAGGGGTGCTTGATGGCAGGTTTGGTAAGGTTTGGTTTTGTAAGGTTAGCATCATCCCTCATCCCTCCTTATTAATTATGCACTCACATATTTTGACACCAGGAACTAAGCTTGACAAGTTCCTAACACTGGATTACAGCGTTATAAACAGTGGCATGCAGGAAGTTGACTTTAATGCCTTTTATCCTTGAAAGTCAGCCACACTTGAATATTATTCACCACAATGAACATCAGTTTATTCACCTACAAAAGTTATTTATGGAATATTGTGCAGTTTGTCTAAAAAAAAAAGTAGTAGTAATTGTTTAGAGTCCTCTCTTGTCCTTGTTACACATCTATCCTCTTCCATTCTTTCACAAACCTCTTGTTACACATCTATCCTCTTCCATTCTTTCACAAACCTCTTGATAAACCTGAAACACATAGTATTAGATGGGGGAGAAGTGCCCCCGTCCTTCAGGGGTGTTCCAGAGGTTATGCTAACTGATATTGGTGTCCGTAAAGGTGGGTCTAGCCCCTGTGGTTACGTTAGATTAGGTAATGTTTCAAATATAAGTGTGCGGTGACTAACCTAACCTCTGGCAGCCTCTGAGGGACCTTAGCCCATCCCCTGGACTCCTGAAGGGCAGGGGCACTTCTTCCTCACCTTGAAGTTATGTTTTAAGTGTATCTAAAGGTATATGCGAAGAATGTAAGAGAACAGACCAGTAATAAGGTCAGGGAAAAGGCTCCCTGACAATTACCAAAACAGCCAGCCCCTGTGCTGAAGCATGCAACACCAGCATATCTTACCTGCAGTGTCTCCAATGACATTTTGGAAGGACCCACTGGCAAACAATCTCAGGGACAGCAAAACCTGGGTGTAATTTGGTAATGCCCGGCTACGCCTTGTCCTTCTCTCCAGCTGAGGCTGCATCTCCTCAAACAAGAGGATTAGGTCTGCCGAGAGAAGTGATATTTGAGCATGAGCTCATTATCACTCAATGCCAAGGGGTCAAGGCGATCCCAAAAGCGCCTTTCTCACTTCAAGGCACGAACGTGGAAGTATGCAAAGAAAATATCCAATACATGCAGGTGAAACGACGAAAACAATACTTAATCACAGTACACACTTGTTGCTGCGAGGCGGAATGAGGAGTGCGCACGTGGGGCAAATCAGCCTTTTCCTGCTTTATTTTTGGTGTTCTATGCAATATTTCACTTTATGCATCACAAAACCATGCTTTCTTGGTGGTAAACCTTGTAAGCAATGAAAAAAAAAAAAGTTATTTTGTGCACATAAATATTTATATAAGAGTTTTCGGGTGAGGTGTAAACTTACACCACCTCAGGTGGTGGTTTAACTTACCAACCTTGCTAGCATGGCAACACCAACCTCTTGCCCGTTCGTGGATACCATTTGGCGACCGAAGGTTAGTAATGGACGCTGATCGCAGCTTGTTAAGTAGCAACCGTTTTGTGCGAGTCCTATAAAGGACTTACAGGACTCGCGCCAATGAAATGCACCCCCAGAAGGACTCTTCTTTTATTTTCTGAATTACTGCATAGTTATTTCCACGTTATTATAATGGTAATCGGATATGTGAAGAGTAAAGCAACACTAGATATGATAGCCTGCATTAAAGCCTTTTTTCCACTTTGCTAAGGAGTTGAGTGTTGGCAATATTCACCGCGGCCCCATGGAAAAACACAAGCTGCCATGGACTGCTTCAGGTACTCCAGCTGCTCCTCTCTCACATACCCAACGCCTGATCTCCATCTCTATGGGATGACTGACTAATACATGACCTCCGCACCACCTCCATGGGCCTCTACAGAACTGACTCCTCTCCACAGCCTTGGATAAGAAAAAGTCCAGTGTTGGACGTAGCCTCTCACTAGCCTCACACGAACACCTTCACCATCTACATCTTTCATCTGACCCACGCTGCCCTCGGTGCCACTCAGTGCCTGACACTGTTGAACACTTCCTTCTGCAGCGCCCTCGCCTCCACTCACACCGCACACAAGTCTTTGCTCCGGGGATAAATAGTTTTGACCTGTCCACCCTACTGGCGGCGGCAGGCGTCCATCCCTCAAGACAGTCAGCTGTCATCCGCCTCACCTGTGCCTTCCCCAAGAAGTCAGGACAGCTGCCACGCCTGTGATGACACCACAGGCACTTCACCAGAGGGCACAAGTGATTGTCACACTGATCGTGACGGCCCTTAACAACAACAACAACAACAACAACAACACATATTACGGCCAATCCTACCGCGGGAAGCATTAAAGTGGCTGTATACACTTTTTGTGGCTATTGTGATACATACAGCTCCCTGAAATACATCCCACTACGAAATAATAGGTCAAGTCTTTCCCAATAAGTGAAGCCACAATCCGCGATCGCTAGGGTAGCCTGTAATATAGTTAATAGTGAGAGTTTTTCACTCAACATACACGTGGAGACGCGCCAATTATTCCTTTGTGTACAGTATTAAAAAAAATATACGAAGATCCAATTAGTTATTTAAAAAAATTGGAAGTGCACGCACCTTTGTCGAGGCCAGCGGAATCGCCACCCAGGAGACGAGTCGCAGGTTTTAGAATACTTGATAAATGAGAGTCACAATAGTATTGCTGACATTTTCTTTGCCTTCATACTAACGAATGACGATCTTGCCTGCTGTAGAAGCAACATTGGTCAAAAATAACCCCCAAACACGAGTTTGAGCCAAGCAAAAAAGGACGTCCATAATTGGCAGGACACACCGCCTGGCTTAGGAATGGGTTAGGCACTATTTTCCTCCTCTTTCCATGTCAGCCTCACCGAAGTATGGCGAGGCATGACCTGCAGTGCTGGATGCCAAAACAGGTAAAATCCCACACCTTAACAACCAAAAAATATGTGCAAACTTACTGATAATTATCTCTATCAAAATGAACTTTGAACTCTGCAGGGATTCCCTCACATAATGGTGAAAGGTACTGACCTGCCCTACCCCTGGGGGACTCCAGGCCTAACCCTGCACCAGCTGACCCAGCCCAGACACACACAGCCCATGATGAAAGTGACGTGGTGTGTCACAGGTGTTTGCCTCGCTCGGTACCTGCTTCCCAGAGTAACATTTCATGGCCAGGTAATTGTACAGTGAGTACTTTCACCCAACAGTTTGCCTCAGTCTTCACAGTTCTGTCCATGACCAACAGATTGACATTTCTTGTATGGCGGGAATAAAATGTCCATAAATTGTTACCGTGTCGTTGGCGGACTACCTTTGAAAACAGACCCAACAATGGCCACCAGCTGAAGCACCAGCATGGCATTTTCTGTTAAATTCAGTGTGTATCACTACACCACGCATTATTTATCTTCATCTTAACCAAAGAGTGCATACCATTATGGGAATATATAGAAAAATGCATTAGTTCTCTAGTCCAGTGTCTGTGTGAATTGCATGATCACCAACCGTGAAAGGAGCGCCCTCGGGTGAGCGTCTGCTAACATGCCGCCAGACCGGAAGCATCTCCTGTGGAAGACTCGCCGAGGAAAGGGGAAGAGGCAGACTGAGCCATTAGAGATGCCGTTGCAAAGACCATCATCATTCACATCTGACCCGACACAAAGATTGGGAGTCTTCCTGAGCCACTGGGACACCAAGGCCACGGGTGACAGCAGAAAGCCAGCCACAAAATAAGAATGTAAAGCAAAGAAATGCGTGAAGGAAGGCAGGAGAATGACCCAAGAGGCAACTCAGAGCGTACAGTAGCTGAGAGGAAGTAACTCCCGCCAGCGTTGCCAGACGTACGATAATTATTGTACAAGTACAATAATTTTTGCCAGTGTACGATGTACAATGGGACTCATGCGATAATACGATAATTTGGGAATTCGTACGATATTTTTATGAAATATACAATAATTTAAGTGAAAATTAATGTTATCAATATCAGGTAATGCAAAATTTCTTACATAAATTTGAATAACAAAATAAAAACCTGAAAGTGGCAGATGTATTGCTTTCCTTACGAGACAAGTCTCACCATACGGGTGAACAACAGGTCTCGTTCTTGTCTGCGACCAGTCCGTCCGCTCCCCGAGTCCCCGTCCCATAGTCTCGTAGTCGTCAGTCAGTCGTCAGTCTCGCGCGTCACGACGCAGGACAGGACTTTCAGTTTTCGTTAAAAATGTCTGAAGAGAATGGAAAGGAGAGAGAGGAGGCATGTGGTGCAGTGCCGAAAAAAGCGAGACGGAAACAGAAATATAGGCCCGAGTGGGAAAAACAGTTTCCGTGGGTGGGGCCTGCAAAGAAGGATGCTTGTAAGGCCATGTGCCTTATTTGCAGTGTTGAAATAACCGCCCAGCTCACAACTCTCAAGTTGCACGAAAACACTGCAAAGCACAAGAAAATGCGTGCGCCATCCTCATCCAAAATACTTATGGAGTCATTTACAAGTGCACGTGGTGATAATGAAACTAGTAAAAGTGATTCTGTTAAGGCTGCTGAAATAAGGCTTACTGCATTTATGGTGGAACACAATATAAGTTTCCGTGTGGCCGATCATCTGTGTGAAGTCCTGAAAGGTTGCTTCTCTGACTCCGCTATTGCAAAGGAATTGAAAATGAAAAGAACAAAATGTCAAAGAGTGTGTGGTAATGTTATGGCACACTCTCACAAACAAGAGCTCATTAACATCTTGAAGCAGAACAAGTTGAGCATTCTTGTGGATGAATCCACAGATATATCGGTCTGTCAGAATTTATGCATCATGGTAAGAGTGGTTGAAGGAAATGCTGTTGTCACCAAATTTTTGGATTTAGTGCCATTATTTAGTAGTGATCCTAGTAAAGCTAATGAAGGTGCTACAGCTGCCAGGTTGTTTTCAGAGATAATGAAAACATTTACTGAAAATGGTATACCTACTTGTAATATCATTGGCTTTGGTTCTGATGGATGCAGCACTATGATGGGGCCTAATAACTCTGTGAGTAGCAGGTTAAAGGAACTTTGCCCAGGAATCTTTATTATGAAATGTGTGTGCCATTCTGCCCATATATGTGCCTCTGAAGCATGCAAACAATTACCTGATGCTATTGAACAACTAGCTCATGATGTCCACAACACATTCAAGAACTCTTCAAAACGATTGGCACAATTTGTACAATTTCAAGAGTTTGCTGGGGCTCAAAAGCTTAGGATTTTATTGCCATGTAGAACGCGCTGGCTTTCCTACACGGCTGTTGTGAAAAGGATGCTTGAGCAGTGGGGCCCTCTTCAGATGTTGTTTACTGAATTAAATTTTCAACAGACGAAAACTTATGGTAGCACAGTTAGAAGTGCTTATGAACAACTGCACAATCCATTTGCCAGGCTTTACTACTGCTTCCTTTCTTCAGTATTACCAAAGTATTACCAAAAAGCTGAACCTTTTATTTCAAAGTGAAAGAGTGGTCATAACTGAATTGCACAGGCAAGTTTGTAATTTATATAAAGAATTGCTACTGGTGTACATGAACCATGAATACATTGTGAAAACCATGCTTTCAAAAGTTGATCCAAGATATCAACGTGAGTTCCTGATGCTAGAGCAGGTGTATTTGGGTGCATCTGTCTTAAAAACAATAACAGACAATCCAGAATTAAGCAAGCGAAAAAAGAAAATGTATGAGTTTCGCTTCCACTGCAGATTATTTTTCAAAGTGAAAGAGTGGTCATACCTGAATTGCACAGGCAAGTTTGTAATTTATATAAAGAATTGCTACTGATGTACATGAACCATGAATACATTGTGAAAACCATGCTTTCAAAAGTTGATCCAAGATATCAACGTGAGTTCCTGATGCTAGAGCAGGTGTATTTGGGTGCATCTGTCTTAAAAACAATAACAGACAATCCAGAATTAAGCAAGCGAAAAAAGAAAATGTATGAGTTTCGCTTCCACTGCAGATTATTTTTGATAGTAGCAGCAGAACAGATCAGGAAGAGATTTAATTTCGGATATGAAGTTCTTTCAAGAATGCACATGCTGGAGCCAGCCAGTGTTCTAGGCATCCAGGGCAAAGTGCAACAGCAAAGTTTGGTGCCCCTCGCGACACACCTTCCCCGAATCATTGCCCAGGATGATTCTACCCTCCAGCAACTGGACGATGAGTGGAAGAGGCTTGCCGTAGAAGATCTGCCTGAATCCATTACCAACATGGCGAAAAAGTGGACAAAAGCAATTACAACCAGCCTGATAAATTTTGGTGTGCCATAAAAACTCTGGAGGATAGTGATGGAAACCCCAAGTTTAAGCTTGTTTCAGACTTTTCACTAGGATGTCTTTCTTTGCCTCATGCTAATGCTGACTGTGAGCGCTGCTTCTCTAGTGTAAACCGTGTGAAAACAAAAGACAGAAATAAGCTAATAACAGAAACCGTAAGAGACATCATCCTAGCGAAGCAGTGTGTTGCTTCCACATCCAGCAGTGACTGTACGACCTTCAAGCCATCAATCAAAGTCAATGATAAAAAACATGACATCAAGCGTGCTATATTCCTCCAATGAAGAGAGTGCCGGGGCTGCTGACGACGTGCCGGATGTATATATAGAAGAACAAGACCAGTAATCTCCTACATAGTAAGTAAACAACTTAACGAAGTGTCCTGTAGTTTTTCTCCAATTATTAATGATATGTATTTAGGAAAGTGTTTTGTTTGTTAAGGGCATTGTTGTTTTTTTTTCATCACACACACACACACACACACACACACACACACACACACCTACCTCTCTCTCTCTCTCTCTCTCTCTCTCTCTCTCTCTCTCTCTCTCTCTCTCTCTCTCTCTCTCTCTCTCTCTATATATATATATATATATATATATATATATATATATATATATAACGTAAATTCTGCTGTATTTGGAAAATGGCAGTTTTGCAAAATATTTGGAATAATTACATATGTACGATAATTTTACCAGAAGTACAATAATTTCAACCTGTGTAGTACGATAATATGGCCAAAACAATCTGGCAACGCTGAACTGTACGAGCCTAACAGATTCTCATGGGCAGGGTTGCCAGATTGGCACTTTTGGTGCCAAAATCTATAAATTTGGCACTTTTTCAATGCGTTTGGCATCCAAAAAATCAAGTTGGCATCTTGGCACTTTTTTGGCATTTTTCGATAAAAATCATTCACTAGCCATTTTTCTGAAATTTCGAAATGCCTAATGCATTGTTAGCACCATCATTACTGATGGAAGAAATGAAAACATCAACAAACAGCGCAATCTGTATAATGTGCAATCAAGATCAAGAGTCAAGACTAAATCAAAACAAAACACAAGACCAAGACTGAAATTCCGAAATGGTTCAAAGTTTGTTGGATGTAGTGGATGGCTATGGTAAAGACTTTGGAGTAAGGTTTAGCAGTGAGAAAAGCAAAGTAATGATTGTGAATAGATCAGAGGATGAAAGTAATGTGGTATGGAGACTTGGAGAGAATGAGTTGAGACAGGTGCAAGAATACAAGTACTTAGGGATGTGGATGAGTCCTAGTGGGTGTGCAAAGGCAAAGAATGAAAAGATAAGTATGGTAAACCAGTGGGTAGGTCGATTGGGAAGCGCGGCAAGGATGAGAGCAAGTAAGTATGATGTGTTGAGAGAAGTGTGGAAGAGTGTGGCTGTGCCATGTATAATGTATGGTATGGATGTGATTGCATGGAATGAAAGTGAAATTGATAAGTTAGAAGTGGGCCAGAACAAAGTAGCAAGGATGGCACTGAGTGCACCGAGGTGCACAGCAGTTGAAGCCTTGAGAGGTGACATGGGATGGAGCACCTTCAGAGAAAGACTGACAAAAGCCACACTTAGGTACAAGATTAGGCTTGAGAGAATGGATGATGCAAGAATAGCAAGGAAGGTGTACCTGTGGAATGAAAGTGGAAGCAAATGGAGGAAGAGATGCATGAGAATGACAGACAGGAATGGATTGCAAGTTGTGTGGGCGATAAGAATGGCTGGGAGGAACCAAAATGAGCGTGAATGGGTGGTAACAAGAGGAGGAAGAGTGGGAGCCGAATGGGATGTGAGAAAATGGAAGAATGAGATAGACAAAGAAGTGAAATGTGTGGGACTGAATGAATGGAAGAATGAGATGGAAAGAAAGAAGACCCTGGAATGGTACAAGGAGAAAGAGGCCCCGAGGTATGAAAGGTGGTATGATGGAAGCCTGGGCGGTGATCTTCTCTTCCGAGCGAGGGCACAGTGTATGGATGTGAATGCAAGGAGTTACAGGTGGTCTGAGTCCCGCAGCAAAGTGTGCCAGATGTGTGACATGGGAGAGGATGAGACGGTGGAACATGTGGTGCTGGAGTGTGTGCAGTATGCCAGAGACAGGAATGAGATGATGCAAGTGATACTGACTGAGTTAGGGCATGATAGGAATGAAAGAGTGGAGAAGACAGGAAAGGAATGGATGGTGTTGTTGCTGGGACTGGGTAGAGAGGCCAATGAAAGGATGATTGAGGCGGTGAAAGAGTTTCTGGAGAGAATGTGGCGTGCCAGGTGTATGAACAATTAGGATAGAGGATGCTGTTCGTTTCTCTTTTTTTTTTTCCCCTTTCTACAGGAGTTGCCGATCCAAAGGGCTGGCTCAGGAGTGATCCTGTGCCACCTGTACCATCAAGATCAAGATCAAGATCAAGTTCTCCAAAAGCTCTCTTCGGAGAGAGTCTTACAAGACTCTCTTCAACATCATGAACCCAGACGATGAAAGGAAAGGACTACCAGCTCCATTTCAGCAACCATCTGCTACAAGATGGCTGGTAAGAGGAAAAGTTATGAGCAAAATTCTCAGTAACTGGGATGAGCTGCATGGCTATTTCCTTTGTGCTGAGCAGAATTGTGGCCAAGAGGCTAAATTCAAGGCCAGAATGATAAGAGAGATGCTAGGGGATGACATAAATAAGCTTTACTTCCTGTGTGCTTCTCCAATTGTCTTGGATTTTGAAAGAGTCAATGCTTTTTTTCAAGGAACTGATCTTGATCCTCAAAATATGGAAAGTTAATTAAATTTATTACATAGATCAATGAAATCAAGAATTGTGTCGTCAAAAGGTGACAAGTTGCACCAAAATCAAGCAGACTTTGGAGCACGCTTTGCACAGGAAGCAAGTTTATATTTGAAAAAGAATCCTCAAAGTGAAGTCATTGAAAAGGTGATAGAAGTTAAGAACCGTTGCCATAGCTTCATCACGGATGCTGTGGAGCAGTTAGAGGCAAGACTGCCCCCTTCCAGAAATACCTTTAAACATTTAAGTAATTTGCATCCATCAGTGGTCTTAAATCAGGTGGCTAGGCCAGTGTTCCTGGACCTGCCATTCATTAAGCTTTTGAAATCAGATGAAATGGAAAAAATTGAGCAGCAGTACAGAAATTTAATAATTGTGAACTGGAGAGAGGAAAGTGTTTTCAGTGGCACTATTCCAATGGACTCGGTGAAGTTCTGGGTGGGGATTAAATCTTTTCAAAATGGAATGGGTGAAAACCCATTCCAGGAATTATCAAAGTGGGCACTTTCTTCTCTGGTTACTCCAGCTAGCAATGCAATTGTAGAGAGAATATTTTCCCATGTAACTAATGTAAAATCTAAATTGAGAAATAGAATGAGAACAAAGATGTTAGATGCAATTTGTAGGATCAGATGTCACCTTCAATTTAGAGGATTGTGTTGTAAAGATTTTGTCCCATCTCAGGAAATGCTCAAGTTATTTAATTCAGATATATATAACAAAAACAATGATGGTGATGACATGGACGAAGACGACATAACTGAATATGTTTGAATTGTGATATTTCAGTGATCTCATTACTATTAGAGAACAATTAATGCCAAATGGTTTCTTATGCTTTATTTTGAGTGTTGAGTGAATGTGTGGAGCTGTGAGGAGAATTAATTAATGCCAAAACAATTAATGCCAAATATATTTGTATTTTGAGTGTTGTTTGGCAATGTTGGGCTTTAAGGAATTATCTGATTGCTATTATAAGAATAATTAATGCCAAATAGATTTATATGCTATATTTTGAGTGATATGTGGCAATGTTGGGCTTTAAGGAATTATCTCATTACTATTATAAGAACAATTAATGCCAACTAGATTTATATTTTGAGTGTTGTGTGGCAATGTTGGGCTTTAAGGAATTATCTCATTACTATTATAAGAACAGTTAATGCCAAATAGATTTATATTTTGAGTGATGTGTGGCAATGTTGGGTTTTAAGGAATTATCTCATTACTATTATAAGAACAATTAATGCCAAATAGATTTATATTTTGAGTGTTGTGTGGCAATGTTGGGCTTTAAGGAATTATCTCATTACTATTATAAGAACAGTTAATGCCAAATAGATTTGTATGCTCCTAGTCTATGGTATGCTTTATTTTGAGTGTTGTGTGGCAATGTTGGGCTTTAAGGAATTATCTCATTAATATTATAAGAATATATATATATATATATATGCTTTATTTTGAGTGTTGTGTGCCAATGTGGGGCTGTAAGGAATGATCTCATTACTATTAAAAGAACAATTAATGCCAAATAATTACATATGCTTTATTTAGAATGTTTTGTGGAAATGTGGAGATATAGGGAATGGTCTTTCATTATAACTTTAAGATCAATAATTAGCCTAATGTGAACGGAGTGCCTAGATTGGTTCATCTTGAAAATGTACATGTACAAGCAAAAATATATATTATCTATCTCTATGAAGATTATTATGGGTAAACATTGTAAATTTATGAATTAACTATTTTTGTAACTTTGCACATAACCATTTGGCTAGTAATAAAGATTTTTTTTAAATATGTTCTTGTTTGGAATGTTACCCTAGTTACCACGATATATTGCAGGTGTTTTCTGGCTGTTTTATAATAGGCAGTTTTGTATATAATTACCTGCAACAGTGTTCAAGTAATTATTCAGTTAACTTTTGTCAGACCATCTGCAATATAGTCTGTGTGTGTGTGTGTGTGTTGTGACATGGGAGATGAGCTAAGCTCGTATTGTCCCGTCTCAATCTGTGTGTTTGTGTAGTATATATATATATATATATATATATATATATATATATATATATATATATATATATATATATATATATATATATATATATATATATATATATATATATATTTTATGAGTTATAAAGTTTGGCACTATTTTGTGCTATTTGGCACTTTATTGGAAACACTTTGGCATCTTTTGCTCTGAAAAATCTGGCAACCCTGCTCATGGCGTCCCGAAGGAAGGTTTGAAGTTGCACGTGTAAACATTGACCAAAAAACACCAAAATTCACATGAACGCGGCGCCCACACCAAAATTACTATAAGAAGTGAGGGAAAGGAAGTTCAGGTGAGTGTGTCTGGCCAAAAATCGCCTTAAAATGGCAAGAATGGACGCTGTTACCACCACAAGAAACAGAAGGGGAGGGAGCGGTGTGTTTAGGGAGAACTTCGGGGATCTGGTGTGTTTGGATTTTGGTTAATGTGTAGAATATCTGCTCCTGCCTCAGCCTAACCTTCACTAGCCGTGTTCAAGTTTACATCTGACATATAAAGGGTCACTGGCAGAAGGCTGGCTGATAAGTACTCTAGGGGAGGGCGGGGGGACGGGACAACAAACTTTTCTTATTTCCCCACGGAGGGAGGAAGTTGCGGAAAGAGGAAAAGACGGGAGATGTTTGGACTCATTCACCTGCTTGACTCACCTGGATGGCTACCCTTTCTTGACATATGAATAGACAGGTAGAGGTTATTTCAGATGAATGTAAGGGCAGCGCGGATCTGCAGGTGCGCCAAACCTTACGGTATTTTACTGTTTCCCCAGTATTAACGTGGCTTTCCTTACCCTTCTTATCAGAGAAGGGCACTGGTCTACCCTGGTGAGGGGGTGTTCGTTCGTGCGTGTGTATGTCACATCTGTTGGCAAGCGTGAAATTGTTCACGGTGATTGGTTCCTTTGTTTGAGAATGCAGCTGCTGGCCAATTAAAACATGAGGGATTAATTTAGCCAATGACAGCGCTTTACTTCATTCTGAGGAGGGAGAAGCGCTCAATTTGAAATATTTGAGTTAGTGCGAGGAAGAAGTCTGTCTGTTGCTGCCATTATTTCCAGCGCACCGCCACATTTTGTGAAGAGAAACAAGGTGACCACTTCTTATTCATTTCTCTGCCTTGCCAGTTAGGTTTTGGTGACTTTAGTTAGGTTAGGTTAAGTTAGTTTAGTTTGGTTAGTGTGGTTAGGTTTGGTTAAGTTACGTTTGGTTAGGTTAGGTTAGGTAGTTTAGTTAGGTTAAATTAGTTTGGTTAGGTTTTATTTGGCTTAATTTAGTCAGGTTAGGTTATTTAGGTTAAGTTAAGTTAGGTTTGGTTAAGTTAGTTTGGTTAGGTTAAATTAGTCTTGGTTAGGTTTGGTTAAGTTAGGTTTGGTTAGGTTAGGTTAGCTATTTTAATTAGGTTAAGTTAGCTAGTTTGGTTAGGCCTGTAAGGTGGAGGTTGAGCGGAATGATGTCGCTTTTCTCCGAAGTGGTGAATCTGCTCCACCCGGATCCTCGTTGCTGGATCCACTTGTTGCGGTGGATTGTTATCCTCTAATTTAATTCATTCCCATCACCACTAACCTTGCTGTTGGAATGACAGTTCCCACAAACACTCCATTTAAATTCAAATTATGTTGAAAGGCCGGGGATAAATGTGACTTTCTCTCTCTCTCTCTCTCTCTCTCTCTCTCTCTCTCTCTCTCTCTCTCTCTCTCTCTCTCTCTCTCTCTCCTCATGTCGTGTGCATGATTTGGTTAGCCTTAGATGTTAATGAGTTAGGTATTCTGTACACAGCATTAATACTGTGATAACATTTTGAACAGTAAGTATTCTGTACACAGCATTAATACTCTGATAACATTTTGAACAGTAAGTATTCTGTACACAGCATTAATACTGTGATAACATTTTGAACAGTAAGTATTCTGTACACAGCATTAATACTGTGATAACATTTTGAACAGTAAGTATTCTGTACACAGCATTAATACTGTGATAACATTTTGAACAGTAAGTATTCTGTACACAGCATTAATACTGTGATAACATTTTGAACAGTAAGTATTCTGTACACAGCATTAATACTGTGATAACATTTTGAACAGTAAGTATTCTGTACACAGCATTAATACTCTGATAACATTTTGAACAGTAAGTATTCTGTACACAGCATTAATACTGTGATAACATTTTGAACAGTAAGTATTCTGTACACAGCATTAATACTGTGATAACATTTTGAACAGTAAGTATTCTGTACACAGCATTAATACTGTGATAACATTTTGAACAAGTATACCGGGGAAAAACTGTGTTTGTGTCCTTGACAACCCAGTGAAGTGTGGGTGGGTGACCCAACTTTGGGCTGTGACCCAAGGGTTAAGAACCACTGACCCAAGGTGATGCACTCTTCCAGGCACTTGCTGTGAGAGAGAGGGGAGACCTGTGCACCGCTGTGCTGCACTGTGCTTAGATGTCCCTGGTTCACTCCTGAGGCTGTACCATTCTTGCCCCTATTGTGAGTATGTCTCTGTGTGTGTGTGTGTGTGTGTGTGTGTGTGTAGTTGACAATTACTGAAGGGTTTGTGACTTGACCTGTCCCACAAGTGACAAAGACGGCATCACGTTGGTCAGTGCTTGCAGAAATGGCTCTTTCTGAGACGTGGGTACAGTTTGTAATGGCCGCCACTCTTCCCTGCTCCACAGACCAGGCCAGCATCCAGGCCGCCGCCCTGCCTGGCACTGACGGCTGTCTGGCCTCCCCGAGGGTCCCTGCAGGACTGGACGCGGTGTGTGCTGGCGGGAGTGGTGCTGCGGTGGAGGTCGTGAGGCCGGCCACCAGCATGAGCAGCTGGCGGCGGCGGCAACAGCAGCAGCAGCAACAGCAGCAGCCAGCCTCAGGTGTGGGGAGGCACAGGCATAGTGGCAAGAATCACCTGGAGGCAGGCAGCTCTGTCCACAGAGGAGAGAGCAAGTTTGAGTGCCAGCAGTGTGACAAAACTTTTGTATCCAGACATGGCCTTAAGTACCACACCCTGACACACAGTGGTGTTAGAAATTATGAGTATGGTGAGTGTAGCAAGAAATTTACAAGTAAGTCTAACCTCAACACACACACCCTGACACACAGTGGTGTTAGAAATTATGAGTGTGATGAGTGTGGGAAGAAATTTACCCACAAGTCTTCCCTCACCACACACACCCTGACACACAGTGATGTTAGAAATTATGAGTGTGATGAGTGTGGGAAGAAATTTACCCATAAGTCTAACCTCACCAAACACACACTGACACACAGTGGTCTTAGAAATTATGTGTGTGATGAGTGTGGGAAGAAATTTATCAGAAAGTCTACCCTCACCAGACACACCCTCACACACAGTGGTGTTAAAAATTATGAGTGTGATGAGTGTGAGAAGAAATTTACCCACAAGTTTCACCTCACCACACACACCCTGACACACAGTGGTGTTAGAAATTATGAGTGTGATGAGTGTGAGAAGAAATTTACCCACAAGTTTCACCTCACCATACACACCCTGACACACAGTGGTGTTAGAAATTATGAGTGTGATGAGTGTGGGAAGAAATTTACCCACAAGTCTTCCCTCAACACACACACCCTGACACACAGTGGTGTTAAATATTATGAGTGTCATGAATGTAGGAAGAAATTTATCAGAAAGTCTAGCCTCACCTGACACACCCTGACACACAGTGGTGTTAGAAATTATGAGTGTGATGAGTGTGGGAAGAAATTTACCCAAAAGTCTTCCCTCACCACACACACCCTGACACACAGTGGTGTTAGAAATTATGAGTGTGATGAGTGTGGGAAGAAATTTACCCACAAGTGTAACCTCACCACACACACCCTGACACACAGTGGTGTTAAAAATTATGAGTGTGATGAGTGTGGGAAGAAATTTACCAAAAAGTTTTCTCTCAACACACACACCCTGACACACAGTGGTGTTAAACATTATGAGTGTGATGAGTGTGGGAAGAAATTTACCCACAAGTCTTCCCTTAACACACACACCCTGACACACAGTGGTGTTAAAAATTATGAGTGTGGTGAGTGTGAGAAGAAATTTACCCACAAGTCTTACCTCACCACACACACCCTGACACACAGTGGTGTTAGAAATTATGAGTGTGATGAGTGTGGGAAGAAATTTACCCATAAGTCTTACCTCACCACACACACCCTGACACACAGTGGTGTTAAAAATTATGAGTGTGATGAGTGTGGGAAGAAATTTACCCACAAGTCTTCCCTTAACACACACACCCTGACACACAGTGGTGTTAAAAATTATGAGTGTGATGAGTGTGGGAAGAAATTTACCACCATTTCTCGTCTCAATCAACACGCCTTCAGACACACTGGGGTGAGGGAGTTCGAGTGTGATGTTTGTGGCAAGTGTTTCAAGACAAAGGGTGATATTGCCCAGCACGTGAAGATCCACTTCTGAGGTGGTGGTGTGTGGACACATGGGGCCACACCTGTACCTGTGGTGGTGGTGGTGGTGGTGGTGGTGGTTGCCATGCCTGTGAGGGAGTCATGGCCCCAGCAGTTTTGTGTGGTGGTGGTGGTGGTGGTGGTGGTGTGGGGGAGTCATGGCCCCAGCAGTTTTGTGTGGTGGTGGTGGTGGTGGTGTGGGGGAGTCATGGCCCCAGCACTTGTTTTGTTGGCAGTGCAGGTGTGACTTTCAATAAATGTGTGTGTGCAGTAAACCTTTGTTTGTGTATTCACCAGGTGTAGTATACAGGGCCTCAGCTACAGGAATATATTGTAGTGAGGCAGCCCCTCTCTCTCCTTGCCTCAAGTGTTTGTGTATTCACCAGGTGTAGTATACAGGGCCTCAGCTACAGGAATATATTGTAGTGAGGCAGCCCCTCTCTCTCCTTGCCTCAAGTGTTTGTGTATTCACCAGGTGTAGTATACAGGGCCTCAGCTACAGGAATATATTGTAGTGAGGCAGCCCCTCTCTCTCCTTGCCTCAAGTGTTTGTGTATTCACCAGGTGTAGTATACAGGGCCTCAGCTACAGGAATATATTGTAGTGAGGCAGCCCCTCTCTCTCCTTGCCTCAAGTGTTTGTGTATTCACCAGGTGTAGTATACAGGGCCTCAGCTACAGGAATATATTGTAGTGAGGCAGCCCCTCTCTCTCCTTGCCTGAAGTGTTGTATTTCTGTTTCTTTTTGTCTCCCTTCACACGTTAGGTTATGTTAAGTCTGGCACCATCTTTGCCCCTCTCTCTCTCTCTCTCTCTCTCTCTCTCTCTCTCTCTCTCCTCTCTCTCTCTCTCCTCTCTCTCTCTCCTCTCTCTCTCTCTCTCTCTCTCTGTCTCTCTCTCTCTCTCTCTCTCTCTCTCTCTCTCTCTCTCTGTCTCTCTCTCTCTCTCTCTCTCTCTCTCTCTCTCTCTCTCTCTCTCTCTCTCTCTCTCTCTCTCTCTCTCTCTCTCTCTCTCTCTCTCTCTCTCTCTCTCTCTCTCTCTCTCTCTCTCTCTCTCTCTCTCTCTCTCTCTCTCTCTCTCTCTCTCTCTCTCTCTCTCTCTCTCTCTCTCTCTCTCTCTCTCTCTCTCTCACCATTGGTAAGTATTAAGAAAACTACCCAGCTCACAACAGCTGAAATAATTTCATTATTTTTCCTGCTAGATTTTGGTATGTTCTCAATCTGCTAACAATTTTTTGTAGCAAATCATTTTTTTTTTTTTTTTTACCCTCTTCCTTCAACCCCCTCAGACACTGATGATTTGCAAGGAAATGATGGTCAGATCAAGACAAAATGTGCCAAAATGTTGCATCCTCACTGACACACACACACACACACACACACACACACACACACACACACACACACACACACACACACACACACACCAATACCTGTCGCTGTTCACAGTGATGCACTGCGGTCACTGGTGACGGAGCGTCATGCTGGTCTCCCGCCACGGCACTCTTGGGTGTTAACAGACCAAACCTAACCTAACCTAATGGGGCCACTGTCCCATTGGGGTGGCACTTAATTTGTCAGGGAAGGTGGTCAGGGGACTGGGGGGAGTGATGGAGGGAGTGCAGACCTGGCCTGTTGTTGCATGGGAGGGGCAGGAAGCAGGGTGTGTGTGTGTGTGTGTGTGTGTGTGTGTGTGTTGCAGGCGGGGACAGTGTGTTAGGCAGCGCTTGGCCCAGTGTGTGCTGACTGTCACTGTTGTTCCAGGTGCCAGGCAGAGCCCAGGCGGCACGCCCTGCTCACTGCCAACCAATCTTGTGTCTGACTTCCTGCAGATTTGGCTGCGGCGTGTGCTGGCGGGAGTGGTGCTATGGTGGAGGTTGTGAGGCCGGGCAGCAGCATGAGTGGCCGGTGGCAGCAGCAGCAGTCTGCCTCAGGTGTGGGGAGACGCAGGTGTGGTGGCAAGAATCACCTGGAGGCAGGCAGCTCTGTCCACAGAGGAGAGAGCAAGTTTGAGTGCCAGCAGTGTGACAAAACTTTTGTATCCAGACAAGGCCTTAAGTACCACACCCTGACACACAGTGGTGTTAGAAATTATGAGTGTGGTGAGTGTAGCAAGAAATTTACAAGAAAGTCTAACCTCACCAGACACACCCTGACACACAGTGGTGTTAGAAATTATCAGTGTGATAAGTGTGGAAAGAAATTTACCACTAAGTCTTACCTCACCACACACACCCTGACACACAGTGGTGTTACAAATTATGAGTGTGATGAGTGTGGGAAGAAATTTACCCACAAGTCTTCCCTCACCACACACACCCTGACACACAGTGGTGTTAAGAATTATGAGTGTGACGAGTGTGGAAAGAAATTTACCCACAAGTCTTCCCTCACCACACACACCCTGACACACAGTGGTGTTAAGAATTATGAGTGTGATGAGTGTGGCAAAAGATTTCCTACCATTTCTCATCTCAATAAACACACCTTCAGACACACTGGCTTGAGGGAGTTCAAGTGTGATGTTTGTGGCAAGTGTTTCAAGACAAGGGGTTGATATTGCCAGGCACATGAGGGTCCACTTTTGAGGTGTGTTGTATGCATGAGTGGGACCACACCCATGCCTGTGATGGTGGTGGTGGTGATGGTGGTGGTGGCAGTGGCGGCAGTGGTGGCAACCGTGCCTGTGTGTGCTGTGAGGGAATAATGGCCCCAGCAATTGTTTTGTGTGGTGGTGGTGGCGGTGGCGGCCATGCCCAGGTGTGCTGTGAGGGAGCAGTGGCCGCAGCAGTTGTTTTGTTGGCAGTGCAGGTGTGACTTTCAATAAATGTGTGTGTAACATCATGCCACGTTCTTTTCCTTTTTGAGTGGTGGTGTGTCGGCTCCCTGTGTCTGGTGTTTGCTGCGCCAAGTTGTGGCAGCCACAAGCATTGCCCCACACTTGCTTCGCTGGATCTGAGCGGCCGCATCCCTCACCACTCCGCCGGCCTGTCGGTGCTCTCTTGTGTGCACTGGGTGTGCCTGAGCCGTTGTGCTGACGCTGGGGAGTCTTCGGCAAGCACAAGTGTCTTGCGTGGTGGTGTAAGAATGCGTGTTGGGTCTTTCATATCAATTAGGAAGAGCAGGGGACCCAGCACAGAGCCCTGGGGTGCCCTGCTGTGCACTTTCACTCTGCTGCACTCTGCTGCATGTACTCTTGTGCATCTATGTGATGGACCTGATGAGGTCTTTAAGTGGTACAGGGACCATAGCAAGGGTAACATAAGAAAAATTCTCAGGATACAACAAATAATTGGTTCAAGCTTGAAAAAAAGTTATGTTTAAAGAGACAGGAAGGAAATGGTTCTCAAATAGTGGTGGATGACTGGAAGTGACTGAGTAATCTGGTTGTTAGTGCTGCGTCAGTAGGGAGGTTTGAAAGATTAGACAAATGTACGGACGGGGATGACGGGTGGAAACTGGCAGGCACTCTCTACAGGGACTGGCACGTGTTGGCCTGGTGGCTTCCTGCGCCAACCCTTGTGTTCTTGTGCTCCGGGGCCAGTTCTGGGCAGCTTGCATTTCAGTCGGCAGTGTGGCGCAGCATTGAAGGCTGTTACAAAGATGCACAGCGTCCAAAGGGCGAGTGTAGTCGTGCACGTTTGGCCAGCCACTAACCCTTTGACTGCCACTTGGTACACCTTTCCCTCATCACCAATCACTGAGACACCTTTACTTGCTCCACAGGCACATCCAGTCTTTGAACTGGGAAGAAATTCCAAAATATATTCTTGCGCTGCTGCTGGTGCTGCTGACTGTGTTGTGTTGCAGGGAAGGGGTCCAGGGACAGGCAGGTTGGTCACACTTAACCCTCCCTGTGTGAATGCATGTTGCTTCTCACCAAACACTTTTCTGGCCTGTAAATCTCGAGTGTTTCATCCCTGACCACTTCCCCCGTGGCTTGTGTGCTGTGCTTGTAAGGCTTGCTGGGGCACCACCACTGGCTGCCGTCCCAACACTGACACCTCTGCAGGTGAACACCACCACCAAGGTCTATACAGGGTGTCTCAAGAGGAAAGGAACACCAACACTAATAACACAGTCTTCTGATGCCTAACACAACACTGTCTTCCATTAAGAGACGAGTGAACCAAACATCAGTGGTCATACAGCTTTTATAAATGCAGAGGAAAGGGAGTTATAAAAAGAGAGAGAGAGAGGGGGGGGGGTGTCACAGGGGAGTGAGAAGGCAGCTGTGTTGAAGGAAGAGTATTAAAGCAAACTGAAAATGAGAAAATGGATACTGGCTTAAACTGTAGCATTAGAAGACAGCTAAATCTTTGAATCCCTTGTTGTTTACCTGATCCTCCAAACTCTTGCCTGAACAAAAGACAAAAGCAATCCAAAGTGAGAAGAATAAAGAAAAAAGAAGAAAAAAAGAAAAGACAAAATAGATACAGGCTTAAACTGTAGCATTAGAAGACAAGCCTGCTCATCCCTTCTCCTGGCTTTAGCCTCTACTGTTCTTATCCTTGCTTTAACTAACAATCTACTCCCCCAGTCTCCTACATGCCTCAGGTCTTTCTCTGCATTCCTGACTGCCATCTGACCCTGCCATTCTCTATTTTCTTCCTCACCATCCTGTCGCCTAACTTCTGCCGTTCTTCCTTTGTGTTCTTCGTTTCCACTGTTCCATTTCTTTTTTTTTTTTTTTTTTTCCAAGATGAGGTTCCCTCTGCTCTAAATATCTTTTCAAGCCATCTCTCCTCGCCGAGTCCTTCTATCTTCCTAAGTAAATTAAGTTTTCCTTTCTCAACCCTGTCCCTGAATGTGCTTCATCACATCTCACCTCAGATTGCCTCTACTGCTGTACTGTTTGGGAGCCCTAAACTCCACCTGCTTGTAATGTTCGTGATCTCTCTAACTTCATGAGATCTCCCTCCCGGTAATGGTAAGTAATTTGTGATCTGTACAAACAGTAAGCCATTCCTTTCCACACGCTTCTGTTAATTGCATACTTGTTAATCGATCATGCTTGTCATCCTCCTGGCTTCCCCTTCATTTATTTTCCCTTACTTTTCTCCTCATACTCACTCTATCAATTATATACATTTATCTACTACTTCTAGCACAATGCTTCCCAGCACTCACTGGCTTCCTCCTGTGCTGTTATATTGTCACCTAACATTTCCTGTCACTGTATCTAATGTTGCACTCCCTCCCGTACTCCTCTGCTATTCTAACACTGTGTCATCTGCGTATGCTAGGCGTCCTAATCTACTGTCTCCAACCCTTGCTCTTATTTCATAATCCTTACTAGCAATTCCTCTACGTATAAAAATATAGATGTAAGTACACTTGCAAACAATACATATAATTGTTTTTAACGTCCCTTTAAGAGTTGCATAATTGATAAATACTGCACTGCGTAACTTCAAATTACAATAAGAATATTTCATTCTTGTAATAAATACTAACAATGAAAATCTCAACTGTCAGAATTTTTTAAATCTCCAGAAATTGTGGCAGTAAATCTCCAGAAATTTTAACCGCATCATCTGACAATAATGAAACCTTTTTCCCGCCCAGACACCGCCGTGTGCACAGCGCCTCGCCTCCCGCTCCTCCAACCCAGCGCACTGGTCACCACATTGGTATTGCAAGGTTTCTGAGTGATAAAGTGGGTCTACCTGTCACATGAGTTACTCCAGAGATGTTTCAAAGTTTATAAGTAGGTTTTACAAGGGTTATAAGTGGGTATTACAAAATCTTAGTGGTATTAGTAGTACTAGTGGTATTAGCTACAGAGGCAAGACGAGGTGTGAAGTGGTTGTACCTGTCATGGCAGCCACTACAGGGTTATTACAAGGTCAATAAGTGTGCTATACAAGGGTTAAGTAGTTTTACTCGCAATATTTCCCGACCAATCAAAGGCTACAACGAAGCTGCCAAGTGGTTCTGTCTGTCATTAGCCACAACAGGCATTTCAGACTGGTTGTGGTTCCAGCTGCTGCATTACAAGGTTAACATAACAGCGTAGGCAATGGTCGGTATTACAGCCGTCATGTTGGTCACCACAGAGATATTGCAAGATATATACGTGGTTGAGTGGTGCTGTATTAGTCAGGGGAAGTGGGGATGTGTTTAACGAAGCTTTTAAGTGGTTTCACCTGTCAGGTTAGCCGCCACAGATGTAATTTACACTGTGGTTAAGTAATTACATCTGCCGTATCAGTTATCACAGGTATTTGAAGGTTTATAAGCAATTACACTCGTCATACTAATGATGAGCTCAGGTGTTACGAGGTTCATGAGTGACAAGATGGTTCCCTCTGCCTCGCCAGACTCGCAGCACCCACCCCGCCTCTCTGCTTCAGTCACCAGCCTGCCCCTCCCTCCCTCCTTGCCTTCCTCCCACCCCCTGGACAGGCAGCGTGCAGGCTTGGTAGACACAGATGAAGCATTCCTTCCCCAGCACTTGCCTTCACACCCACGGCCACGCGCCCCTCCGTCACAGCGTTAACCACCCAACAAGCACCGCATCACAGCCAGGCGGGGTACAACTGCCATCATGATAGTTTGCATCAACGACCCAACAATACCCAATTATCTGCCACTACACACGAGTAATGTGTGCGTGGCTTCATTATCTTGTACAGAGAGAGAGAGAGAGAGAGAGAGAGAGAGAGAGAGAGAGTTTGTTAATTTATTGCGCCAGTCTACAGAAAACACCATACAAAACTACTCCTGACAGTATAAATTGATAATTCAGATAATGACCTGATGAAGGCAAGCAGGTTATGGTCTGGCAGCGTATCAAAGGGAGTGACAGCAGACATAAATGAATTAACGGTGCTGGTTTAGCTTGTTAACTACCTGTCATGAATTAACGGTGCTAGTTTGGCTTGTTAACTACCTGTCATGAATTAACGGTGCTGGTTTGGCTTGTTAACTACCTGTCATGAATTAACGGTGCTACTTTGGCTTGTTAACTACCTGTCATGAATTAACGGTGCTGGTTTGGCTTGTTAACTACCTGTCATGAATTAACGGTGCTACTTTGGCTTGTTAACTACCTGTCATGAATTAACGGTGCTACTTTGGCTTGTTAACTACCTGTCATGAATTAACGTTGCTACTTCGGCTTGTTAACTACCTGTCATGAATTAACGGTGCTAGTTTGGCTTGTTAACTACCTGTCATGAATTAACGGTGCTGGTTTGGCTTGTTAACTACCTGTCATGAATTAACGGTGCTACTTTGGCTTGTTAACTACCTGTCATGAATTAACGGTGCTACTTTGGCTTGTTAACTACCTGTCATGAATTAACGGTGCTACTTTGGCTTGTTAACTACCTGTCATGAATTAACGGTGCTACTTTGGCTTGTTAACTACCTGTCATGAATTAACGGTGCTACTTTGGCTTGTTAACTACCTGTCATGAATTAACGGTGCTACTTTGGCTTGTTAACTACCTGTCATGAATTAACGGTGCTAGTTTGGCTTGTTAACTACCTGTCATGAATTAACGGTGCTACTTCGGCTTGTTAACTACCTGTCATGAATTAACGGTGCTGGTTTGGCTTGTTAACTACCTGTCATGAATTAACGGTGCTAGTTCGGCTTGTTAACTACCTGTCATGAATCATCTTTGGTATGTGATCTACACTTAATATTGCGATCTGTGTGTTATGAATCTTTTGTATGCAATGTACACTTTATATTGTGATCTACAACAAGAAAGGTTGTACTCATCAAGAACAAGGAAAACACTTGTTCTGGTTTGGAGAGAAAATGTCTGGTTAGAGTCTGACGCAGGAGTGGAATGTCTGTTGTAGCGTCGAAGTTCCAAGAAGAGACCGTGAAACACTTCACCCAGTCATTCAGAGAGAAGTCGCTGAAGGCTCAGTAATCCATTCCAATGACTCGCCAGCTTACTCTAATTTAAACCAACTCAAATTTCATCATTTTTCCGTAAATCATCATCAATATTACGGCGATTCTAACATCGGAGGTCGTACTCAAGGAACTGAAAGATCCTGGCTTGATGCGAAGATTCGTATATTGAAAATAATGTGAGGCATCGATCAAAGAACATTTCAGTCACCGAGACTACTTGTGTTGGCGGATGATGACAAAACAAGCTCCTGACGTCTATGTAGCATGTTTAGCCCATGTACTGTACGTGCTGCTCATCGCTACAATATGAAGACAAGAAAAAAATAATTACATTTTCTCTCTATGCTATATATCATTCCAGAATAAATATTTGTACAGTGTAGATACTTTTCCTTGTAGATAATAAGCCAAAGTACGGTGAAGATATTTTTTTCCCTGTAGATAACAAGCATAGCACCGAATAAACAATATAGCACCGAATTAACAATAGAGTGAAGCTGGCTTTGAAAGTAGATAATACAAGATAGAACTTGTGATATTTTAACTTCAAAAGGCATCATAGAACATAAATACATAAGGGGGCAGTTAGCAGGCAAAAAATTATGGTGAGCTAACAGCCGCCAAACTGTGAGTGGCGGGTCATGACGAGCAGGTAGGTGGTCTTCCTGCAGCAGGCATTGGCATACGTCAAGGAGAGGCTGTCCACGTGGGAGCAGGTCTCCCACAGCAGGACAGTGCAGGCAGTAGTGTTGCAGGTTACTGGAGTCAGGAGAGTGGCACAGGGACAGGAGGTATAATGAAGCTCGTCTGCCAAGCCCGCAACCTGCCACAGGGGTCGGTAGCAGAGTCTTAGCTGCGCCGACACCACACTGTGTTTTCGGACCCACAGGCCCCGACGGCGGTGCTCAAAACGATGATGACTGTTACTGTGTGTAAAGCGTATGTACCTCATGTGATTATTCCTCGGCATATATTATAAGTGAAATGTTCAATAGTTTTCTATTTGCATGAAAACGTGTAATATGTGTGAGTATCAGTATTTAATGCTATATTAAGCACCGAAGCCGATGCTCACTTGTTGGTAGTGTGGGGTTAACCTGCTAGTCGCCTGCGGGCATCACTCACGGCCAAGTCGCGCTCAGACAAAGACGGGCAGGATGGTGACCGAGGTAAATACTTTAATTTTGTAGTAAAAACTGATTGTCATAGTGCTAAGTCAATTGCATGTATTGTTAATGAATATTGTAATATGTTGAAAGTGTTTAATATCAGTGTATAATGTTATTTTGTAAGAAATTGAGACCGAGAACTTGTTCGCAGTTCTTACGGTCATGCCTACCTCATCAATAAACGTCAGAGAGAGAACTGCCTTTCCTCGACCCTACGATGATGGGTGTGATCAGTAAAACAGATCACCTGAGAGCCAATTGATGCCCAGCCGGTGCGGCTACAGTAAGAACTCGGCCTACAAGCAAGAAATTGGCTCCATGTGAAACCGCAGCAAGAGTGAGTCACAGGACGAGGGGACGCTGACATAAGCCTAAAGGTTGACCTCTGAGGCCCCGGGGTCAGCTCTACCCTTGACGACAACCACTCCCTTCTACCCACTGTGCCTCGCCACCATTTTGTAGAACCGATGGTCACAGGCAAGAAAGTATAATATTATGTATGTGCACTGAATTGAGTAGCCTAAGTGAAAATTACCCACAATTAGCTAGTATTAAGAGTGGTAATTTAATTGTTCTTTCAGTGTCTCAGTATTGACACAATTAAGTTGTTAGATATGTCTGATACTGAGGAAATTAATGCCGTAGATGGCCTTAGGGAAGGTGAGGGTGAGCAAGTGGACAGGGATCAAACTTGTATTGAAGAAGTTAGTGTCAGGGAGCGAGTGCTGACCGACAAAGGAAGAGAATATCAAGTCAGTGTAACCAAAGGAAGAGCAGAGTCCTGTAAGCGTAAATGGAGCAGTGTTACCAGCAAAATTAAGAAAGGATTAAAAATTGTAATTAGCCCCTTTGAATTAGAGCCCATGTCAAGTGAAGTAATAGAGGCATTTCATCAGTATTATGTGGAATACACAAAGCTGGTGGAACTAGAGCCAGAAAGGTCAGAGGAGCTAAATGAAGAGCTGGAACACAATCAACAAGTTCACCATGAAATATTAGAAAGTATAGAATGTAAAAGAAAGGAGTTAAAGAATGACAGAGGATCAATTTGTTCTAGCAAACGGTCTAGACATTCTAGAGTCTCATCTACTTCATCACGTTCATCAGCAGCACAAAGAAAGCAAGAAGCAGCAGCAAAGGTAGCCAGACTTAGAAAGGAAATGGAATATCATGATAGTTTAGCAGAGGCAGAAGCAATGTTCTCAAAGAAAAAGAAAGAGAGAGATTTAGCAGTTGCTAGTGCTGAACTTAATGCTCTTAGCTTAGTTGAAGAAGAAGTAAAAATGCTTCCAGGTAATGATGAAAGTGTAGAGAAGCAAAGTTATCTTCAACAATACATAGAGTCACAAAATGAAATGAAAGCACAAGCAATTGCAAATCAACAAAGTGACAATGCCATGCCTCACAAATATGTTACATTCCATGACCCACAGAAACCTTCTTCTTGCAATAGAGATAATGAATTGATGACAAATGAAGTAGATGGACAAATATTTAGTGAACCTCAGGTAATAAATCTCAACCCTACAGCTCAAAGTCTTGTACCAAGCTCTCGTAGACACACTCATAATGTCAACATGCCTAATAATGTGAATAATGTGAGACAGAATCATCAATCCTTTTCCCATCCTGGGGGAACCTTTGCAATCAACATACCTGATCCCAAGTGGAGCCTCCCTCCAATAGAGCCTAACACTTTTGATGGAGAACCCATGGAATTTCCAAGTTGGTTGAAAAACTTTGAAACTTATGTAGAGTCTAAAACTTCTGTTGGTAAAGAGAGACTTGCCTACTTAGAGAGGTATACAACTGGTGAGGCAAAGGATGCCATTAAAATGTTAATGCACTTTAACTCTGATGCTGACTATGTGCAAGCAAAGAAAATTCTTAGTGATAAATTTGGAAACAAAAGCATCATAGCTGATGCTTACACAAATAAGTTAATGAATTGGCTACCAATCTCTCCGCATAATGGTCCAGCATTAACAGCATTCTCAGATTTTTTGAAGTGCTGTTTAGCTGCAATGAAACACACTTCTTATTTGTCATTTCTGAATGACCCTAGAGAGCAGAGAAAGGTGCTAGCAAAACTCACTGAACATGTTGTTCATGACTGGAGAAAGCAAGCGATGATATATCTTGATACTAACAGTAACAACACTTCTAGTAGCAATGAAGAGCACCACCCACCCTTTGAAATGTAATGTGAATTTGTCCAGAAAGAAGCAAAAGGAGCAAGCAATCCATTTCTTTCCTGGAATTCAGTAAGTAGGGAAGTAAATGACTGGATCAAAACTCAAACATGGGCAACCAATTGGAAACCAAGGGAATCAAACATCATGACAAAGAATAGAGGGAGTAGAACTTTCATGGCTAAATCAATTGAGGAAAAACCAATGTGGTCATTCCAAAGTAAAGTAAATGTACAAGCCAACAAACAGTATCCCAAGGACCTGGAAAGGAAAGGACGATTCTGTCACTACTGTACAAAGGATCATGATTTAGATGATTGCAAGGAATTTTCCAAACTTGATGGTAATACTAGGTACAAATTTGCTAAAGAAAAACGGTTATGTACAGGGTGTCTAAAAATGGGTCACAAAGGAAAGGATTGTAGAAGAAGGAAAGTTTGTAAAGTATGTCAGAGATACCATCCCACAGCTCTTCACAATGATGATATGACAAGAACTGAGAGCCAAAGGGTGCCAGCACAAGCAACTCAGCCTAAAGATGATAAACCCACAGTAGTAGCAAATAAGGTCAAAGTTACAGAATCAGTGACACATGACATGCACACCATGATAGTTCCTGTATGGTTACATCATGTTAGTAATGAAGAGAATAAATTTTTAGTGTATGCCCTGCTGGATGAGCAGTCTAATGCTTCATTCATCAAGGAAAGCACTCTGAATAAATTGGGAGTTAGTGGACCATCAGTGTCACTCAATATCCACACAATAAGTGGAAAACAAATCACTGATTCTATCAAAATTCATGGACTTAAAGTAAGAGGTTATAATGAAGAAGTGGAAATATCAGTCCCTTCAGCATATTCAACAGAAAACATTTCAGCTGGACGGAGTCAGATACCAAGGCCCGAGACTGCTTGCGACTGGCCCCACTTAAAGGCAATCTCTGACAAACTAATGAAATATGACCCAAACATTGACATAGGACTCCTCATTGGTCTTGATTGTGCAGAAGCCATTATGGCAGAAGAGCAAATAGCAGGTGATAGCAAGAAGCATCCCTATGCTCGTAGGACAGAGCTAGGTTGGGGGATCATTGGTAAAATCTCACCCCATTCAAGTCCATTGGAGGATACAGTGGTAGTCTACAGAACAGTGACACAAGAAGTAGAAATCAATGAAGAAAAGAGGGTTAATTTCTTAGTGGTTCCTACTAAAACCAAAGAGATGATTAATCCTTCTCAAGTGAGAGATATGTTTGAACTTGACTTCAGTGATAGAAAGTCAGCTGACACTCCATTATCATATGAAGATAAAAGGTTTATGAGTAAGATGAAAGAAGGAGTACATCAGCTGAAGGATGGCCATTATGAGTTGCCCCTTCCTCTTAAAGATGATAACGTCAAGCTTCCAAACAACAAACTATTAGCAGAGCAGAGACTCAAGAAGTTAAGAGCTAAACTTGAGAAGGATAATCAACACGAAGGTGATTACAAAGTGTTCATGGATGATATGATTACAAAAGGTTATGCAGAGGTTGTACCGACAAAGGATTTAGTTAGGAATGATGGTAAGGTCTGGTACATTCCACATCATGGAGTCTATCATCCGAGAAAGCCAAAGAAGTTAAGAGTTGTATTTGACTGTAGTGCAAACTACAGGAACCAGTCATTAAACAGTCACCTGTTACAAGGCCCAGACCTTACCAACAAACTTATTGGAGTGTTGTGTAGGTTTAGGCAAGAAAGCATTGCACTTGTATGTGATATAGAAGCAATGTACCATCAAGTGAAGGTCAACCCAGAACACAGAGACATGTTAAGATTCCTTTGGTGGGAAAATGGTGACCTTAATAATAAGATAGCTGAATACAGGATGACAGCTCACCTGTTTGGAGCTACTTCATCTCCAAGTGTAGCCAACTTTGCTCTTAAGAAAGCTGCAGATGACTACAGGTGTGGATCTGATGCAGCCAAGTTTGTAAGAAACAACTTTTATGTTGATGATGGTTTGAAGTCAGTAGTTACAATGGATGAAGCTGTCACTCTTATTCAGCAGAGCAAAGAATTATGTTACAAGGGAGGTTTTAACCTTCATAAGTTCTTGTCAAACAACAAAGATGTATTAGCTGCAATTTCTCCTCATGAGAGAGCAGATGGAATTAAAAGTTTGGATTTTAGTAAGAATGAAGACGCACTGCCTATAGAAAGAACTTTGGGAGTTGAGTGGTGCATAGAATCTGACACATTTCAATTTAGAATAAAGCTGAAAGACAAGCCACTCACCAGGAGAGGCATTCTGTCAACAGTGAGCTCTATATATGATCCAATAGGTCTAGTGTCACCTCTCATACTGACTGGAAAGCAAATTTTACAAGAATTATGTAAGAATGCAGTTGATTGGGATGATGAGGTGCCAGATTATGTCAAACCTAAATGGATAAAATGGAAGGATGAGCTGCACAAACTAGATCAGTTAAAGGTACCTAGATGCTACAAACCTGATGACTTTGGGGAAGTAGAAAAGGTTGAACTCCATCACTTTTCAGATGCCTGTCAAGAGGGATATGGCCAGTGCTCATATATTAGATTAATTAGCAAGACTGGCCAAATTCATTGTGCATTAGTAATGGCAAAGTCACGTGTCACACCTCTAAAAACCATAACAATTCCCAGACTAGAACTAGCAGCAGCAGTGGTGTCAGTTAGAATCCATAAACTCTTGAAGGGAGAACTTGAGTATAATAATGTGGAAGAAGTATTTTGGACAGACAGCAAAGTAGTCCTTGGTTACATTGCAAATGAAGCAAAGAGATTCCATGTATATGTTGCAAATAGAGTAGAAACAATAAGAGATCACACTTCACCAGATCAGTGGAAATTTGTAGAGACGCAGTATAACCCAGCAGATCATGCATCTAGAGGCATGACAGCAGATGAATTGTGCAATAGCAAGATCTGGTGGAATGGCCCAGAATTCCTTTGGCAACATAGCAAAATGGATAGCCATTCCCAGTACAAGGTCATAAATGAGAATGATCCAGAAGTGAAGAAAGTTGTATGCCATGCTGTAGGTACACAACAGCCCACAGATATACTAGAAAGACTTGAGTATTTTTCTGATTGGTTTAAAGCAAAGAGGGCAGTTGCTGTATGCCTCAAGCTTCTGAACAGCTTCAGAGGAAAAGGTGATGGCACTACTAAAGTAAAGGGAAACACATATAAGCCAGTAAATGTAGCACAAGTGTCAGAAGCTGAAAATGTAATTATAAAACAACTGCAAGCAAAGGCATTCCAGAAGGAGATAAATGTACTGGAATCATCTGCTAACCATAATTCTTTAATTAAAGGAGACAATGGCAAGGGAACAAAAGTGATAGACAAGACCAGTTCCCTCTATAAGTTAGATCCCTTCATTGACAAAAATGGTATCATGAGAGTAGGAGGAAGATTGAGGCTTTCTAATTTGACAGATGAATCCAAACATCCAGTCATCCTCCCCAAAACATCTCACATAACCCAGCTGATAATATGCCACCATCACAAAAGGACAAATCATCAAGGCAGGGGCATAACTTTAAATGAAATCAGGTCATGTGGATACTGGATAGTAGGAGGATCATCCCTAGTATCAAGGCACATTTCAAAGTGCATTATCTGTCGTAAAGTTAGAAGTACAACACAGGGACAGAAGATGGCAGACCTGCCTATTGACAGACTAGAACCATCACCTCCTTTTACATACTCAGCAGTAGATTTCTTTGGCCCTTTCTATGTCAAAGAGGGGCGTAAAGAGCTTAAAAGATATGGAGTGCTCTTTACTTGCATGGCATGTAGAGCCGTGCACATAGAGACAGCCAACAGCATGGATACAAGTTCCTTCCTAAGTGCATACCGTCGCTTTGTAGGACGAAGAGGGCCCGTAAGACAGTTGAGATGTGACCAAGGAACTAACTTTGTAGGAGCCAAATCAGAGTATGAGAAATGCTTAAAAGAATTAAATAACAATAAAGTCAGACAAGAACTCGTGAAAGATCAGTGTGACTGGATTGTTTTTAACATGAATGTACCCAATTCCAGTCACATGGGAGGTGTTTGGGAGAGGCAGATACGCACAGTGAGAAATGTACTCTCTGTGTTACTTGATCAGCATGGTACCCAGTTAGATGACCAAGATCTGAGAACCTTCCTAGTTGAAGCAGAAAATATAGTTAATGGTCGTCCCCTAACTGTGGACCATTTTAACTCCCCAGAAAGTCCTACACCGTTGACACCCAGTAATTTGTTAACTATGAAAACAAAGGTAGTACTGCCTCCTCCAAGCATTTTCATTAAGAAGGACCTGTACTGCATAAAGAGATGGCGCAGAGCACAATACCTGGCCAACCAGTTCTGGTCCAGGTGGAAAAAGGAGTATGTGCAATTCCTACAGCTTAGAAATAAGTGGACAACACCAAAGAGGAATCTCAGTGTAAATGACATAGTTATCATCAAAGATCAGAATTTAGCAAGGAACCAGTGGAAACTGGGAAGAGTAACAGAAGTATCTCCTGATCATGATGGCCTAGTAAGAAAGGTTAAGGTCCTGGTTTCAGACTGTAATCTCGACAACCAGGGAAGACAGTTAAAGGCAAACAGGACCATCATAGAGAGGCCAATACATAGTCTAGTATTGCTGTTAGAAGGTAATGCATAATAATAGACCGGAGCATCCCCGCCAAGGAGCCAATGTAACAAAACATATTATGTGCTAATCCTAGTTTTAAGGTACATACTAATCTTAATTTAAGGTAAATTGTTACACAATTTAGGGGAGCCATGTTACTGTGTGTAAAGCGTATGTACCTCACGTCATTATTCCTCGGCATATATAAGTGAAATGTTCAATAGTTTTCTATTTGCATGAAAACGTGTAATATGTGTGAGTATCAGTATTTAATGCTATATTAAGCACCGAAGCCGATGCTCACTTGTTGGTAGTGTGGGGTTAACCTGCTAGTCGCCTGCGGGCATCACTCACGGCCAAGTCGCGCTCAGACAAAGACGGGCAGGATGGTGACCGAGGTAAATACTTTAATTTTGTAGTAAAAACTGATTGTCATAGTGCTAAGTCAATTGCATGTATTGTTAATGAATATTGTAATATGTTGAAAGTGTTTAATATCAGTGTATAATGTTATTTTGTAAGAAATTGAGACCGAGAACTTGTTCGCAGTTCTTACGGTCATGCCTACCTCATCAATAAACGTCAGAGAGAGAACTGCCTTTCCTCGACCCTACGATGATGGGTGTGATCAGTAAAACAGATCACCTGAGAGCCAATTGATGCCCAGCCGGTGCGGCTACAATGACGAAATGCATCATGGTGCTGAATGGTGACGCTGGCCGCCTGCTGGTCATCCGTCCTGATGCTGGTCGAGAGTAGAGAAGCTGCTCGGATCCTGGACTTGAGGCACTGGAGGGAGGGGCTGGGGCCAGCGTGAGGGGCAGGCAGTCCTCATGCAGCTTTAGCCAGGCGATCCACGGCGTCACCATGAGACAGCGAGACACGTGAGGGATCCACACAAACTTGATATCTAGTGACCAGTCATGAGCCAGAGCCAGGCCTGTCAAGATCCTGTTCACCAGGTGACGAGGGGCAGGGTTCGAAGATGTAAGGGCATGAAGGGCTGCCTGTGAGTCACATATAATAACCCCGTTTAGGCTGCCCTGACAGAGGGGACACAGCATCCAAGATGCCGTGCAGCTCACAGAACGTGGAACTGGAGTGAGTCGGCAGCCGACGCCCAACCCAGCCCACTTCTGGTGGTTCCGTGCCAGGGGAGAAAACTGCACCTCCCGCTGTGCCGTCCATCTGCACAGACAGACCCATCCGTGTATGTGGTGCGGCGAATCGATGGTGGAGACTGTCGCTATGGCGTCCATTGCTAGGTGTTTCTGCAGGACCGGAGAGAGAGAGAGAGAGAGAGAGAGAGGGCGGGGATAAGAGCAGGATGGGGGCAGGGGGAGGGAGACGGGAGTGGGGAGAGAGAGAGAGGTGGCTGAGTGATACACGTCCTGACTGTCCTGCAAAACTATACCTGCCCGAATGTCTACTTCGCTCCTGCTGACTTCCCTTTCACTCGTCTCTCCACACAGTCCCGGCACCACCACCACCATCCACTCTCTTCCTGCCTCCACTCTGACATCCCCCGTCCCCCCGTCCCCTCAGCATTATTTGGGCACTCAGGAGGTTTGTAATGACATCAGCGTTTTCATCCAAGGGTTACGTTATGTCTGGATTAATGCAGTTCATTAAATCCATTGCTAATCCTTTCATTGTTTAGACTGCGGAATAAAAGAAAGTTTTTGCCCAGAAATGAACAGTCGCTGTCTTAAGATGATCAGGTTGAGGTTATTTCCACAAAACCCTAGAGGTGGCGTGACCATTCTGACACAAGCTTGGCCGCGCGCGCGCACACACGCCTTGCCTGCGCTGCACCGAGTCACTGCAAACTTCCGCTTTCAGAAACGCTTAGCTCACTCAACACGACTGTTTTCCAGGGCCACAGAGATGCCTAGCCGGGTTCTCAACAGTGTTTCTCCTGTTAACAATGTAGAAATCTTGTTAATCTGTCACTGGAACTGAAAAAAAACGCCCTTAAACCTTAAAATCCTTTACATTTTCACCCCAACTATTTTCCAAGGCGACAGAGATGACTAGCCGGGTTCTCAAGTGTTTCTCCTGTTAACAATGAAGAAATCTTGTTAATCTATCTCTGGAACTGTAAAAACTCCCTTAAAAACGCTATTTTCCACTATTTTTCAATGCCAGAGATGATTACCCTGGCTTTCTCCGGTTAACAATGTATATATTTATTTTTTAATCTACCACTAGAACTAAAACATCTTTAAAACCCGTGTCACTTCAACTAGAGCCTAATGAATATAGCAGATGTGGGCGCAGAAGGGTTTCAGAACAAGGTGGCGTGCGTATTAGTCCCTGGAGCCACGCCCGTTCCCACACCTCGATGCTTCCCTGTCTTATGTTTAGGCAAGAGTTGTACAGGTCCCGTGCTTGGCGTGGGCAATGGGGAGTATCGGCCCAGTGAAGCGAAGGTATGTTCAAAAAACGCGCCAAAAGTTTGAAGCACGACTTGATCCCCTGAGCATTCCACCTCGTGTTTCGCGTCGTCCCGTCACTTGTCCTGGTGCTGCGAGTGCTGTGCGTGCCTCGGTGGTGCTGCGAGTACTGTGCGTGCCTCGGTGGTGCTGCGAGTGCTGTGCGTGCCTCGGTGGTGCTGCGTGTGAGTGTTCGTGGTGTGCAGGCTGTGCTGTCCTGAGGGGGTCACATTTGCAGCAGGTGTCAGTTTGTGGAGGTGTAAAGGCGGTGACCAGATTTTTTTGGGAAATTGTGTTGAGGTGGTCACTCAGAGCAGACCTCAGATGCATTTTATTTATTTATTGCATTTTTATTTATTGTTTTGTTTGTTTATTTATTTATATTTTTTACATGTAGAAAATTTTATAAGAAGCTTTCTGGGGGGATTACCGTAGCCTACTTATTAGCAGACGCAATTAAACCGTTTATTTGTTTATTTCTGCGCAAAATAACTATGACGGCTATTCAACATGTGATCTGTACAGTGAAGGAACCAGCTGTGAAATTAGTGAACTGAATGAATCTAAACCTAACTGAACCCAGAGATAGAAACGATAATATCACACCAACATTGACCACCTCTTCCTCTGCACCCGTCTCTCTCTCTCTCTCTCTCTCTCTCTCTCTGGTGTGTGTTGCCAGTTATGAAGGGAAGTCTCTCAGAATCGCCAAATTAGAAGGTGGAAAGGAGTCAGTGTTGCCATCACTATTTAATGCTGTGGTGATGAACTGCTGCTGTCAAGGGTTCCTCCGGTCACCACGAGGAAAAACACATCCATTAAACTGTTTCTCATATTCTGTACTTAAATGTTGTCCCAGGTGCACACTGCTATTACATTTTTCCTTATTTGATGTGGCCAGATTACATTTTTTCCTTATTTGGTGTGATCAGATTACATTTTTCCTTATTTGGTGTGATCAGATTACATTTTTCCTTATTTGGTGTGGCCAGATTATACAAATTCCTTATTTAGTGTGGCCAGATTACATTTTTTTTCCTTATTTGGTGTGATCAGATTACATTTTTCCTTATTTGGTGTGGCCAGATTATACAAATTCCTTATTTAGTGTGGCCAGATTACATTTTTTTTCCTTATTTGGTGTGATCAGATTACATTTTTCCTTATTTGGTGTGGCCAGATTACATTTTTCCTTATTTGGTGTGGCCAGATTACATTTTTTCCTTATTTGGTGTGATCAGATTACATTTTTCCCTATTTGGTGTGGCCAGATTACATTTTTCCTTATTTGGTGTTATGAAATTACATTTTTCCTTATTTGGTGTGGCCAGATTACACAAATTCCTTATTTGGTGTGGCCAGATTACATTTTTTCCTTATTTGGTGTGATCAGATTACATTTTTCCTTATTTGGTGTGGCCAGATTACATTTTTCCTTATTTGGTGTGGCCAGATTACATTTTTTTCCTTATTTGGAGTGATCAGATTACATTTTTCCTTATTTGGTGAGGCCAGATTACATTTTTCCTTATTTGGTGTGGTCAGATTACACAAATTCCTTATTTGGTGTGGCCAGATTACATTTTTTTCCTTATTTGGAGTGATCAGATTACATTTTTCCTTATTTGGTGAGGCCAGATTACATTTTTCCTTATTTGGTGTGGTCAGATTACACAAATTCCTTATTTGGTGTGGCCAGATTACATATATTCCTTATTTGGTGGGGTCAGATTACATTTTTCCTTATTTGGTGTGGCCAGATTACATTTTTCCTTATTTGGTGTGGCCAGATTACATTTTTCCTTATTTGGTGTGGCCAGATTACATTTTTCCTTATTTGGTGTGGCCAGATTACATTTTTCCTTATTTGGTGAGGCCAGATTACATTTTTCCTTATTTGGTGTGGCCAGATTACATTTTTCCTTATTTGGTGTGGCCAGATTACATTTTTTCTCTATTTGGTGTGGCCAGATTACATTTTTCCTTATTTGGTGTGGCCAGATTACATTTTTCCTTATTTGGTGTGGCCAGATTACATTTTTTCTCTATTTGGTGTGGCCAGATTACATTTTTCCTTATTTGGTGTGGCCAGATTACATTTTTCCTTATTTGGTGAGGCCAGATTACATTTTTCCTTATTTGGTGTGGCCAGATTACATTTTTCCTTATTTGGTGTGGCCAGATTACATTTTTTCTCTATTTGGTGTGGCCAGATTACATTTTTCCTTATTTGGTGTGGCCAGATTACATTTTTCCTTATTTGGTGTGGCCAGATTACAGTTTTTCTCTATTTGGTGTGGCCAGATTACATTTTTCCTTATTTGGTGTGGCCAGATTACATTTTTCCTTATTTGGTGTGGCCAGATTACATTTTTTCTCTATTTGGTGTGGCCAGATTACATTTTTCCTTATTTGGTGTGGCCAGATTATATATATTTAGTGTGTGTGATGACCCAAGGGATGACTGAAGCAATGGTTGTGGTGATGACTGTAATGGTGGTGACTGTGGTGATGAGTGTAGTGATGACAGCCCCTCTCTCAACACCACACTGAAGGGAACACTCTTGAGAACACCCTCATGTGCATCTGTGTGTGCGTCTGGGTCTCTATGTGCGTCTGTGTGTGTGTCAGCCTCACGTGTGGCCCTGTGTGCGTCTCTGTGTGCGTTAACCTGAAGTGCATTGGTACGTGTGCGTCTGTGTGTGTTTGTGCGCGTGTGAGCCTCATGTGCGTCTCTGTCTGCGTTAACCTCAAGTGCACCTGTATGTGTGTCTGTGAGCGTGTGAGCCTCATGTGCACGCCCGTGTGCGTCGCCATGTGCGTGCAACCTGACCACCGTATCCTGGTAGATCCTGTAGAGCCAGTCAACGTCCATGCAACACGTCACATTCACCAGCTTGTCTCCGCGTAGCGACGACACAACACGCCTTCTCTCTTCCTGAGGTAGATGCTGAATACCCCCAAAGTGTGGCGGGTAGTGTGGGTGTGTGCGCGTGTTACCCACATCCTCGTTGACGTCGTCATGAAGCACGTGGAACAAATTATCCGGCTTGAAACGCGCCATTACAAGCGTGTGGTGATCCAGACTCCACACCTCCCCTTGAACTGCATCGCGTGGAACAGCCGTGACATGGAAGAGGAAACCGTTGTGTCCCAGTGCTGTAGACAGGTGGAGGCGGTTCTGTAACGCCTCCACGCTGTCCACACCTTCCAGTGCCGAGTCTTTTCCGAGCACAAATGCAAATTCTTGGTATACCGGACTGTAGTAAAGGTTCTCAAAGTGGCATTGCAAGGTGGAGTGAGGCATCGTGTGGCACCAAGTGGATGTGGGTGGGTGCCAGGGAGGTGGGTGGATGGAGGGGGCGGAGGGTATCAGTTGGGCTTTGTTTGTTGGGATGGTTTTCTTTGAGGGTGTGTGTTTGGTGTGTGTCTGGTGGTGGTGGTGGTGGTGGTGGTGTTGTGGGGTGGTTTGTGTGTGTTTGGGGTGTTCTGTGGTGGTGTGTGTGTGTTTCCTGTGTTGTTTGGGGTGTCCTGTGATGCGTGTGTGTTTTGTGATGTGTGTGTGTGTGTCTTGTGTTGTTTTGGGTGTCTTGTGGTGTTTTGTGTTGTCTGTAGCAGTTTTAGGGTGTTGTGTGTTGGCTTCAAGTGTTCTTTGAGGTGTAGTGTGACCCTGTGTGTTGTCTTCTGCAGTGTTGAGGTGCTGTGTGTGTGTTGCCAGTGTTGCTTCTTGTTCTGCCTCATCCTTCACAGTGTTGAGGTGCTGTGTGTGTGTTGCCAGTGTTGCTTCTTGTTCTGCCTCATCCTTCACAGTGTTGAGGTGCTGTGTGTGTGTTGCCAGTGTTGCTTCTTGTTCTGCCTCATCCTTCACAGTGTTGAGGTGCTGTGTGTGTGTTGCCAGTGTTGCTTCTTGTTCTGCCTCATCCTTCACAGTGTTGAGGTGCTGTGTGTGTGTTGCCAGTGTTGCTTCTTGTTCTGCATCATCCTTCACAGTGTTGAGGTGCTGTGTGTGTGTTGCCAGTGTTGCTTCTTGTTCTGCCTCATCCTTCACAGTGTTGAGGTGCTGTGTGTGTGTTTCTTCTAACAACACACATGCATCACGCACACACACACACCATCATGAGCGTCCAAATTCTGTCTTATCTGTACAACCCCCCCACCCCCACTGTCCCCCTTGGCATTCCCCACAGCCAGGCCCCAGGGGAGGGAGGGTGCCGGGGATGCTTGGCACTCTAGGGACCCCTGGTGGCACTGCAGGAGGATTAGTGCCACCAGGGCTAGGCTGGTCATGGCACTGCTGGAAAGGAGAAAAGTCAGGTTAGGTTAGGTGAGGTGAGGTGAGGTGAGGTTTGGTTAAGTTACGTTTGATTTGTTTTTTTTGGATAGGTTTGGTGAGGTGAGGTGAGGTGAGGTGAGGTGAGATGAGATGAGATGAGATGAGATGAGATGAGATGAGATGAGGTTTGGTTAGGTGAAGTGAGATGAGGTTAGGTATGGTTAGATTAGATATAGTTTGTTTTGGTTTCATTAGGTTTGGTGAGATGAAATGAGGTGACGTCAGGTTTGGTGAGGTTTAGTTTGGTTAGGATAGGTTAGGTAAGGATATATTGCATTACATTAGGATTGATTAGGTGAGGCTTACCAAGGTAAGGATAGGATAGGATAGGATAGGCTGATGCAACATTAGGTTAATCAGGTTAGAATATATCAAGTTATATTAAGGTTAGAATAGAATAAGTTAGGATATGTTAGACTAGTTTGGGACAGGTTACAAGTTACATAGGTAAGGTTTGGATAGGATACTGTAGCTTACATTAGGTTAGTGAGGAAAGGATTCAACAGATTAAGTTAGGTTAGTTTAAGTAGGTTAAGTTAGGTTAGCTTAGTAAGGAAACAATTGAATAGATTAAGTTAGTTTAGGTTATGTTAAGTAGGCTAGATTAGGTTAGGTTAGGAGTTGGATAAATTAAGTTAGATAAGGTTGTTAGATTAAGTTAGCTTAGTAAGGGAAGGATTGAATAGATTATGTTGGTTAGGTTTAAGTAAGCTAAATTAGGTTAGTTAGGTTAGGTTAGGGTAGGTTAGGTTAGTTAGGTTAGTTAGGTTAGGTAAGGTTAGTTAGGTTAGGTTAGGTTAGCTCAGGATTGGATTGGGGAGATTACAGTGCATTAGATAACGTTACATCAAACACAATCTGGCAACAGAAGAGAATTCGTAATAAGCATCATAAACGTGTATCAAAGACTTATAATCACATACATCATAATTACTTAAAATCTTAAAAGTTACACAACATGGATTACAAAACACACTAGCATTCATTTCAATTACACAAGGTAAAACGACAGTGAAATTACCTAAAACAGAATTACAGATTACAGAACACAAGATAAAACAACAAAATTACACCAAAAGGAAGAATTAAAATTACATAGCAATAACACAAGTAATAACACCACCTATATCAACAACAACTGCCTGCAGAGAGAGAGAGAGAGAGAGAGAGAGCGGGGTGAATGAAAGGCAAGTGAGCCAGGAAAGGCAAATCAGAGCGTACAGTAGCTGAGAGGAAGTAACTCCCGCCAGCGTTGCCAGACGTACGATAATTATTGTACAAGTACAATAATTTTTGCCAGTGTAGCCGCACCGGCTGGGCATCAATTGGCTCTCAGGTGATCTGTTTTACTGATCACACCCATCATCGTAGGGTCGAGGAAAGGCAGTTCTCCCTGACACGTTTATTGATGAGGTAGGCATGACCGTAAGAACTGCGAACAAGTTCTCGGTCTCAATTTCTTACAAAATAACATTATACACGGATATTAAACACTTTCAACATATTACAATATTCATTAACTGTAGCCGCACCGGCTGGGCATCAATTGGCTCTCAGGTGATCTGTTTTACTGATCACACCCATCATCGTAGGGTCGAGGAAAGGCAGTTCTCTCTCTGACGTTTATTGATGAGGTAGGCATGACCGTAAGAACTGCGAACAAGTTCTCGGTCTCAATTTCTTACAAAATAACATTATACACTGATATTAAACACTTTCAACATATTACAATATTCATTAACAATACATGCAATTGACTTAGCACTATGACAATCAGTTTTTACTACAAAATTAAAGTATTTACCTCGGTCACCATCCTGCCCGTCTTTGTCTGAGCGCGACTTGGCCGTGAGTGATGCCCGCAGGCGACTAGCAGGTTAACCCCACAGTACTAACAAGTGAGCATCGGCTTCGGTGCTTAATATAGCATTAAATACTGATACTCACACATATTACACGTTTTCATGCAAATAGAAAACTATTGAACATTTCACTTATATATGCCGAGGAATAATGACGTGAGGTACATACGCTTTACACACAGTAACATGGCTCCCCTAAATTGTGTAACAATTTACCTTAAATTAAGATTAGCATGTACCTTAAAACTAGGATTAGCACATAATATGTTTTGTTACATTGGCTCCTTGGCGGGGATGCTCTGGTCTATTATTATGCATTACCTTCTAACAGCAATACTAGACTATGTATTGGCCTCTCTATGATGGTCCTGTTTGCCTTTATGTGTCTTCCCTGGTTGTCAAGATTACAGTCTGAAACCAGGACCTTAACCTTTCTTACTAGGCCATCATGGTCAGGAGATACTTCTGTTACTCTTCCCAGTTTCCACTGGTTCCTTGCTAAATTCTGATCTTTGATGATAACTATGTCATTTACACTGAGATTCCTCTTTGGTGTTGTCCACTTATTTCTAAGCTGTAGGAATTGCACATACTCCTTTTTCCACCTGGACCAGAACTGGTTGGCCAGGTATTGTGCTCTGCGCCATCTCTTTATGCAGTACAGGTCCTTCTTAATGAAAATGCTTGGAGGAGGCAGTACTACCTTTGTTTTCATAGTTAACAAATTACTGGGTGTCAACGGTGTAAGACTTTCTGGGGAGTTAAGATGGTCCACAGTTAGGGGACGACCATTAACTATATTTTCTGCTTCAACTAGGAAGGTTCTCAGATCTTGGTCATCTAACTGAGTACCATGCTGATCAAGCAACACAGAGAGTACATTTCTCACTGTGCGTATCTGCCTCTCCCAAACACCTCCCATGTGACTGGAATTGGGTACATTCATGTTAAAAACAATCCAGTCACACTGATCTTTCACGAGTTCTTGTCTGACTTTATTGTTATTTAATTCTTTTAAGCATTTCTCATACTCTGATTTGGCTCCTACAAAGTTAGTTCCTTGGTCACATCTCAACTGTCTTACGGGCCCTCTTCGTCCTACAAAGCGACGGTATGCACTTAGGAAGGAACTTGTATCCATGCTGTTGGCTGTCTCTATGTGCACAGCTCTACATGCCATGCAAGTAAAGAGCACTCCATATCTTTTAAGCTCTTTACGCCCCTCTTTGATATAGAAAAGGCCAAAGAAATCTACTGCTGAGTATGTAAAAGGAGGTGATGGTTCTAGTCTGTCAATAGGCAGGTCTGCCATCTTCTGTCCCTGTGTTGTACTTCTAACTTTACGACAGATAATGCACTTTGAAATGTGCCTTGATACTAGGGATGATCCTCCTACTATCCAGTATCCACATGACCTGATTTCATTTAAAGTTATGCCTCTGCCTTGATGATTTGTCCTTTTGTGATGGTGGCATATTATCAGCTGGGTTATGTGAGATGTTTTGGGGAGGATGACTGGATGTTTGGATTCATCTGTCAGATTAGAAAGCCTCAATCTTCCTCCTACTCTCATGATACCATTTTTGTCAATGAAGGGATCTAACTTATAGAGGGAACTGGTCTTGTCTATCACTTTTGTTCCCTTGCCATTGTCTCCTTTAATTAAAGAATTATGGTTAGCAGATGATTCCAGTACATTTATCTCCTTCTGGAATGCCTTTGCTTGCAGTTGTTTTATAATTACATTTTCAGCTTCTGACACTTGTGCTACATTTACTGGCTCATATGTGTTTCCCTTTACTTTAGTAGTGCCATCACCTTTTCCTCTGAAGCTGTTCAGAAGCTTGAGGCATACAGCAACTGCCCTCTTTGCTTTAAACCAATCAGAAAAATACTCAAGTCTTTCTAGTATATCTGTGGGCTGTTGTGTACCTACAGCATGGCATACAACTTTCTTCACTTCAGGATCATTCTCATTTATGACCTTGTACTGGGAATGGCTATCCATTTTGCTATGTTGCCAAAGGAATTCTGGGCCATTCCACCAGATCTTGCTATTACACAATTCATCTGCTGTCATGCCTCTAGATGCATGATCTGCTGGGTTATACTGCGTCTCTACAAATTTCCACTGATCTGGTGAAGTGTGATCTCTTATTGTTTCTACTCTATTTGCAACATATACATGGAATCTCTTTGCTTCATTTGCAATGTAACCAAGGACTACTTTGCTGTCTGTCCAAAATACTTCTTCCACATTATTATACTCAAGTTCTCCCTTCAAGAGTTTATGGATTCTAACTGACACCACTGCTGCTGCTAGTTCTAGTCTGGGAATTGTTATGGTTTTTAGAGGTGTGACACGTGACTTTGCCATTACTAATGCACAATGAATTTGGCCAGTCTTGCTAATTAATCTAATATATGAGCACTGGCCATATCCCTCTTGACAGGCATCTGAAAAGTGATGGAGTTCAACCTTTTCTACTTCCCCAAAGTCATCAGGTTTGTAGCATCTAGGTACCTTTAACTGATCTAGTTTGTGCAGCTTCTCCTTCCATTTTAACCATTTAGGTTTGACATAATCTGGCACCTCATCATCCCAATCAACTGCATTCTTACATAATTCTTGTAAAATTTGCTTTCTAGTCAGTATGAGAGGTGACGCTAGACCTATTGGATCATATTATAGAGCTCACTGTTGACAGAATGCCTCTCCTGGTGAGTGGCTTGTCTTTCAGCTTTATTCTAAATTGAAATGTGTCAGATTCTATGCACCACTCAACTCCCAAAGTTCTTTCTGTAGGCAGTGGGTCTTCATTCTTACTAAAATCCAAACTTTTAATTCCATCTGCTCTCTCATGAGGAGAAATTGCAGCTAATACAGCTTTGTTATTTGACAAGAACTTATGAAGGTTAAAACCTCCCTTGTAACATAATTCTTTGCTCTGCTGAATAAGAGTGACAGCTTCATCCATTGTAGCTACTGACTTCAAACCATCATCAACATAAAAGTTGTTTCTTACAAACTTGGCTGCATCAGATCCACACCCGTAGTCATCTGCAGCTTTCTTAAGTGCAAAGTTGGCTACACTTGGAGATGAAGTAGCTCCAAACAGGTGAGCTGTCATCCTGTATTCAGCTATCTCATTATTAAGGTCACCATTTTCCCACCAAAGGAATCTTAACATGTCTCTGTGTTCTGGGTTGACCTTCACTTGATGGTACATTGCTTCTATATCACATACAAGTGCAATGCTTTCTTGCCTAAACCTACACAACACTCCAATAAGTTTGTTGGTAAGGTCTGGGCCTTGTAACAGATGACTGTTTAATGACTGGTTCCTGTAGTTTGCACTACAGTCAAAGACAACTCTCAACTTCTTTGGCTTTCTCGGATGATAGACTCCATGATGTGGAATGTACCAGACCTTACCATCATTCCTAACTAAATCCTTTGTCGGTACAACCTCTGCATAACCTTTTGTAATCATATCATTCATGAACACTTTGTAATCACCTTTGTGTTGATTATCCTTCTCAAGTTTAGCTCTTAACTTCTTGAGTCTCTGCTCTGCTAATAGTTTGTTGTTTGGAAGCTTGACGTTATCATCTTTAAGAGGAAGGGGCAACTCATAATGGCCATCGTTCAGCTGATGTACTCCTTCTTTCATCTTACTCATAAACCTTTTATCTTCATATGATAATGGAGTGTCAGCTGACTTTCTATCACTGAAGTCAAGTTCAAACATATCTCTCACTTGAGAAGGATTAATCATCTCTTTGGTTTTAGTAGGAACCACTAAGAAATTAACCCTCTTTTCTTCATTGATTTCTACTTCTTGTGTCACTGTTCTGTAGACTACCACTGTATCCTCCAATGGACTTGAATGGGGTGAGATTTTACCAATGATCCCCCAACCTAGCTCTGTCCTACGAGCATAGGGATGCTTCTTGCTATCACCTGCTATTTGCTCTTCTGCCATAATGGCTTCTGCACAATCAAGACCAATGAGGAGTCCTATGTCATCGCGTGGGTCATATTTCATTAGTTTGTCAGAGATTGCCTTTAAGTGGGGCCAGTCGCAAGCAGTCTCGGGCCTTGGTATCTGACTCCGTCCAGCTGAAATGTTTTCTGTTGAATATGCTGAAGGGACTGATATTTCCACTTCTTCATTATAACCTCTTACTTTAAGTCCATGAATTTTGATAGAATCAGTGATTTGTTTTCCACTTATTGTGTGGATATTGAGTGACACTGATGGTCCACTAACTCCCAATTTATTCAGAGTGCTTTCCTTGATGAATGAAGCATCAGACTGCTCATCCAGCAGGGCATACACTAAAACTTTATTCTCTTCATTACTAACATGATGTAACCATACAGGAACTATCGTGGTGTGCATGTCATGTGTCACTGATTCTGTAACTTTGTCCTTATTGGCTACTACTGTGGGTTTATCATCTTTAGGCTGAGTTGCTTGTGCTGGCACCTTTTGGCTCTCAGTTCTTGTCATGTCATCATTGTAAAAGCTGTGGGATGGTATCTCTGACATACTTTACAAACTTTCCTTCTTCTACAATCCTTTCCTTTGTGACCCATTTTTAGACACCCTGTACATAACCGTTTTTCTTTAGCAAATTTGTACCTAGTATTACTATCAAGTTTGGCAAATTCCTTGCAATCATCTAAATCATGATCCTTTGTACAGTAGTGACAGAATCGTCCTTTCCTTTCCTGGTCCTTGGGATACTGTTTGTTGGCTTGTACATTTACTTTACTTTGGAATGACCACATTGGTTTTTCCTCAATTGCTTTAGCCATGAAAGATCTACTCCCTCTATTCTTTGTCATGATGTTTGATTCCCTTGGTTTCCAATTGGTTGCCCTTGTGTGAGTTTTGATCCAGTCATTTACTTCCCTACTTACTGAATTCCAGGAAAGAAATGGATTGCTTGCTCCTTTTGCTTCTTTCTGGACAAATTCACATAACATTTCAAAGGGTGGGTGGTGCTCTTCATTGCTACTAGAAGTGTTATTACTGTTAGTATCAAGATATATCATCGCTTGCTTTCTCCAGTCATGAACAACATGTTCAGGGAGTTTTGCTAGCACCTTTCTCTGCTCTCTAGGGTCATTCAGAAATGACAAATAAGAAGTGTGTTTCATTGCAGCTAAACAGCACTTCAAAAAATCTGAGAATGCTGTTAATGCTGGACCATTATGCAGAGAGATTGGTAGCCAATTCATTAACTTTTTTGTGTAAGCATCAGCTATGATGCTTTTGTTTCCAAATTTATCACTAAGAATTTTCTTTGCTTGCACATAGTCAGCATCAGAGTTAAAGTGCATTAACATTTTAATGGCATCCTTTGCCTCACCAGTTGTATACCTCTCTAAGTAGGCAAGTCTCTCTTTACCAACAGAAGTTTTAGACTCTACATAAGTTTCAAAGTTTTTCAACCAACTTGGAAATTCCATGGGTTCTCCATCAAAAGTGTTAGGCTCTATTGGAGGGAGGCTCCACTTGGGATCAGGTATGTTGATTGCAAAGGTTCCCCCAGGATGGGAAAAGGATTGATGATTCTGTCTCACATTATTCACATTATTAGGCATGTTGACATTATGAGTGTGTCTACGAGAGCTTGGTACAAGACTTTGAGCTGTAGGGTTGAGATTTATTACCTGAGGTTCACTAAATATTTGTCCATGTACTTCATTTGTCATCAATTCATTATCTCTATTGCAAGAAGAAGGTTTCTGTGGGTCATGGAATGTAACATATTTGTGAGGCATGGCATTGTCACTTTGTTGATTTGCAATTGCTTGTGCTTTCATTTCATTTTGTGACTCTATGTATTGTTGAAGATAACTTTGCTTCTCTACACTTTCATCATTACCTGGAAGCATTTTTACTTCTTCTTCAACTAACCCAAGAGCATTAAGTTCTGCACTAGCAACTGCTAAATCTCTCTCTTTCTTTTTCTTTGCAAACATTGCCTGGTCTCTTGCTAACATAACTTCTGCCTCTGCTTTTGTCTTAGCTAACATAACTTCTGCCTCTGCTTTTGTCTTAGCTAACCTAACTTCTGCCTCTTCTAAATTATCATGATATTCCATTTCCTTTCTAAGTCTGGCTACCTTTGCTGCTGCTTCTTGCTTTCTTTGTGCTGATGAACGTGATGAAGACTCTAGAATGTCTAGACAGTTTGCTAGAACAAATTGATCCTCTGTCATTCTTTAGCTCCATTCTTTTACATTCTATACTTTCTAATATTTCATGGTGAACTTGTTGATTGTGTTCCAGCTCTTCATTTAGCTCCTCTGACCTTTCTGGCTCTAGTTCCATCAGCTTTGTGTATTCCACATAATACTGATGAAATGCCTCTATTACTTCACTTGACATGGGCTCTAATTCAAAGGGGCTAATTACAATTTTTAATCCTTTCTTAATTTTGCTGGTAACACTGCTCCATTTACGCTTACAGGACTCTGCTCTTCCTTTGGTTACACTGACTTGATATTCTCTTCCTTTGTCGGTCAGCACTCGCTCCCTGACACTAACTTCTTCAATACAAGTTTGATCCCTGTCCACTTGCTCACCCTCACCTTCCCTAAGGCCATCTACGGCATTAATTTCCTCAGTATCAGACATATCTAACAACTTAATTGTGTCAATACTGAGACACTGAAAGAGCAATTAAATTACCACTCTTAATACTAGCTAATTGTGGGTAATTTTCACTTACGCTACTCAATTCAGTGCACATACATACTATTATACTTTCTTGCCTGTGACCATGGGTTCTACAAAATGGTGGCGAGGCACAGTGGGTAGAAGGGAGTGGTTGTCGTCAAGGGTAGAGCTGACCCCGGGGCCTCAGAGGTCAACCTTTAGGCTTACGTCAGCGTCCCCTCGTCCTGTGACTCACTCTTGCTACGGTTTCACATGGAGCCAATTTCTTGCTTGTAGGTCGAGTTCTTACTGTAGCCGCACCGGCTGGGCATCAATTGGCTCTCAGGTGATCTGTTTTACTGATCACACCCATCATCGTAGGGTCCAGGAAAGGCAGTTCTCTCTCTGACGTTTATTGATGAGGTAGGCATGACCGTAAGTGTTAATGTATGTAAAGCGTATGTACCTCACGTCATTATTCCTCGGCATTTATAAGTGAAATGTTCAATAGTTTTCTATTTGCATGAAAACGTGTAATATGTGTGAGTATCAGTATTTAATGCTATATTAAGCACCGAAGCCGATGCTCACTTGTTAGTAGTGTGGGGTTAACCTGCTAGTCGCCTGCGGGCATCACTCACGGCCAAGTCGCGCTCAGACAAAGACGGGCAGAATGGTGACCGAGGTAAATACTTTAATTTTGTAGTAAAAATTGATTGTCATAGTGCCAAGTCAATTGCATGTATTGTTAATGAATATTGTAATATGTTGAAAGTGTTTAATATCAGTGTATAATGTTATTTTGTAAGAAATTGAGACTGAGAACTTGTTCGCAGTTCTTACGGTCATGCCTACCTCATCAATAAACGTGTCAGGGAGAACTGCCTTTCCTCGACCCTACGATGATGGGTGTGATCAGTAAAACAGATCACCTGAGAACCAATTGACGCCCAGCCGGTGCGGCTACAGTAAGAACTGCAAACAATTTCTCGGTCTCAATTTCTTACAAAATAACATTATACACTGATATTAAACACTTTCAACATATTATTCATTAACAATACATGCAATTGACTTAGCACTATGACAATCAGTTTTTACTACAAAATTATAGTATTTACCTCGGTCACCATCCTGCCCGTCTTTGTCTGAGCGCGACTTGGCCGTGAGTGATGCCCGCAGGCGACTAGCAGGTTAACCCCACACTACTAACAAGTGAGCATCGGCTTCGGTGCTTAATATAGCATTAAATACTGATACTCACACATATTACACGTTTTCATGCAAATAGAAAACTATTGAACATTTTACTTATATATGCCGAGGAATAATCATATGAGGTACATACGCTTTACATACAGTAACATATATATATATATATATATATATATATATATATATATATATATATATATATATATATATATATATATATATATATATATATATATAAAACCTAAATTCTGCTGTATTTGGAAAGTGGCAGTTTTGCATAATATTTGGAATAATTACATATGTACGACAATTTTACCAGAAGTACAAAAATTTCAACCTGTGTAGTACGATAATATGGCCAAAACAATCTGGCAATTCTGAACTCTACGAGCCTAACAGAATCTCATGGCGTCCTGAAGGAAGGTTTGAAGTTGTACGTGTAAACATTGACCAAAGAACACCAAAATTCACATGAACGCGGCGCCCACACCAAAATTACTAGGAGAAGTGAGGGAAAGGAAGTCAAGGTGAGTGTGTCTGGCCAAAAATCGCCTTAAAATGGCAAGAATGGACGCTGTTACCACCACAAGGAACAGAAGGGGAGGGAGCGGTGTGTTTAGGGAGAACTTCCGGGACGGGACAACAAACTTTTCTTATTTCCCCACGGAGGGAGGAAGTTGCGGAAAGAGGAAAAGACGGGAGATGTTTGGACTCACTCACCTGCTTGACTCACCTGGATGGCTACCCTTTCTTGACATATGAATAGACAGGTAGAGGTTATTTCAGATGAATGTAAGGGCAGCGCGGATCTGCAGGTGCGCCAAACCTTACGGTATTTTACTGTTTCCCCAGTATTAACGTGGCTTTCCTTACCCTTCTTATCAGAGAAGGGCACTGGTCTACCCTGGTGAGGGGGTGTTCGTTCGTGCGTGTGTATGTCACATCTGTTGGCAAGCGTGAAATTGTTCACGGTGATTGGTTCCTTTGTTTGAGAATGCAGCTGCTGGCCAATTAAAACATGAGGGATTAATTTATCCAATGACAGCGCTTTACTTCATCCTGAGGAGGGAGAAGCGCTCAATTTGAAATATTTGAGTTAGTGCGAGGAAGAAGTCTGTCCCCGGTGGGTGTTGCTGCCATTATTTCCAGCGCACCGCCACATTTTGTGAAGAGAAACAAGGTGACCACTTCTTATTCATTTCTCTGCCTTGCCAGTTAGGTTAGCTGACTTTAGTTAGGTTAGGTTAAGTTAGTTTGGTTTGTGTGGTTAGGTTTGGTTAAGTTATGTTTGGTTAGGTTAGGTTAGGTTAGGTTAGGTTAGGTAGTTTTGTCAGGTTGTTAGTTTGGTTAGGTTTTATTTGGCTACTTTAGGTTAATTTAGTCAGGTTAGGTTACTTAGGTTAAGTTAAGTTAGGTTTGGTTAAGTTAGTTTGGTTAGGTTAAGTTAGTCTTGGTTAGGTTAGGTTAAGTTAGGTTTGGTTAGGTTAGGTTAGCTATTTTAATTAGGTTAAGTTAGCTAGTTTGGTTAGGCCTGTAAGGTGGAGGTTGAGCGGAATGATGTCGCTTTTCTCCGGAGTGGTGAATCTGCTCCACCCGGATCCTCGTTGCTGGATCCACTTGTTGCGGTGGATTGTTAACCTCTAATTTAATTCATTCCCATCACCACTAACCTTGCTGTTGAAATGACAGTTCCCACAAACACTCAATTTAAATTCAAATTATGTTGAAAGGTCGGGGGCAAATGTGAGTTTATTTTATTTTATTTATTTTTTTTCTTCACCTCAGTTAAATTGTCTGTGCATGATTTGGTTAGCCTTAGATGTTAATGAGTTAGGTATTCTGTACACAGCATTAATACTGTGATAACATTTTGAACAGTAAGTATTCTGTACACAGCATTAATACTGTGATAACATTTTAAACAGTAAGTATTCTGTACACAGCATTAATACTGTGATAACATTTTGAACAGTAAGTATTCTGTACACAGCATTAATACTGTGATAACATTTTGAACAGTAAGTATTCTGTACACAGCATTAATACTGTGATAACATTTTGAACAGTAAGTATTCTGTACACAGCATTAATACTCTGATAACATTTTGAACAAGTATACCGGGGAAAAACTGTGTTTGTGTCCTTGACGACCCAGTGAAGTGTGGGTGGGTGACCCAACTTTGGGCTGTGACCCAAGGGTTAAGAACCACTGACCCAAGGTGATGCACTCTTCCAGGCACTTGCTGTGAAAGAGAGGGGAGACCTGTGCACCGCTGTGCTGCACTGTGCTTAGATGTCCCTGGTACACTCCTGAGGCTGTACCATTCTTGCCCCTATTGTGAGTATGTCTCTGTGTGTGTGTGTGTGTGTGTGTGTGTGTGTAGTTGACAATTACTGAAGAGTTTGTGACTTGACCCGTCCCACAAGTGACAAAGACGGCATCACGTTGGTCAGTGCTTGCAGAAATGGCTCTTTCTTAGACGTGGGTACAGTTTGTAATGGCTGCCACTCTTCCCTGCTCCACAGAACAGGCCAGCATCCAGGCCGCCGCCCTGCCTGGCACTGACGGCTGTTTGACCTCCACGAGGGTCCCTGCAGGACTGGACGCGGCGTGTGCTGGCGGGAGTGGTGCTGCGGTGGAGGTCGTGAGGCCAGGCAGCAGCATGAGTGGCCGGCGGCGGCGGCAACAGCAGCAGCAGCAGCAGCAGCCAGCCTCAGGTGTGGGGAGGCACAGGTGTGGTGGCAAGAATCACCTGGAGGCAGGCAGCTCTGTCCACAGAGGAGAGAGCAAGTTTGAGTGCCAGCAGTGTGACAAAACTTTTGTATCCAGACAAGGCCTCAAGTACCACACCCTGACACACAGTGGTGTTAGAAATTATGAGTGTGGTGAGTGTGGCAAGAAATTTACCCACAAGTCTAACCTCAACACACACACCCTGACACACAGTGGTGTTAGAAATTATGAGTGTGATGAGTGTGGGAAGAAATTTACCCACAAGTCTTCCCTCAACACACACACCCTGACACACAGTGGTGTTAGAAATTATGAGTGTGATGAGTGTGGGAAGAAATTTACCCAAAAGTCTTCCCTCAACACACACACCCTGACACACAGTGGTGTTAGAAATTATGAGTGTGATGAGTGTGGGAAGAAATTTACCCACAAGGGTAACCTCACCACACACACCCTGACACACAGTGGTGTTAGAAATTATGAGTGTGGTGAGTGTGGGAAGAAATTTACCCACAAGTCTTCCCTCACCTCACACACCCTGACACACAGTGGTGTTAGAAATTATGAGTGTGATGAGTGTGGGAAGAAATTTACCCAAAAGTCTCACCTCACCACACACCCCCTGACACACAGTGGTGTTAGAAATTATGAGTGTGATGAGTGTGGGAAAAGATTTCCTACCATTTCTCGTCTCAATGAACACGCCTTCAGACACACTGGGGTGAGGGAGTTCGAGTGTGATGTTTGTGGCAAGTGTTTCAAGACAAAGGCTGAGATTGCCAAGCACGTGAAGATCCACTTCTGAGGTGGTGGTGTGTGGACACATGGGGCCACACCTGTACCCGTGGTGGTGGTGGTGGTGGTGGTGGTGGTGGCTGTGCCTGTGTGTGCTGTGAAGGAGTCATGGCCCCAGCAGTTTTGTGTGGTGGTGGTGGTGGTGGTAGTGGTGTGAGGGAGTCATGGCCCCAGCAGTTTTGTGTGATGGTGGTGGTGGTGTGGGGGAGTCATGGCCCCAGCATTTGTTTTGTTGGCAGTGCAGGTGTGACTTTCAATAAATGTGTGTATGCAGTAAACCTTTGTTTGTGTATTTATCAGGTGTAGTATACAGTGCCTCAGCTACAGGAATATATTGTAGTGAGGCAGCCCCTCTCTCTCCTTGCCTCAAGTGTTTGTGTATTCACCAGGTGTAGTATACAGGGCCTCAGCTACAGGAATATATTGTAGTGAGGCAGCCCCTCTCTCTCCTTGCCTCAAGTGTTTGTGTATTCACCAGGTGTAGTATACAGGGCCTCAGCTACAGGAATATATTGTAGTGAGGCAGCCCCTCTCTCTCCTTGCCTCAAGTGTTTGTGTATTCACCAGGTGTAGTATACAGGGCCTCAGCTACAGGAATATATTGTAGTGAGGCAGCCCCTCTCTCTCCTTGCCTCAAGTGTTTGTGTATTCACCAGGTGTAGTATACAGGGCCTCAGCTACAGGAATATATTGTAGTGAGGCAGCCCCTCTCTCTCCTTGCCTCAAGTGTTTGTGTATTCACCAGGTGTAGTATACAGGGCCTCAGCTACAGGAATATATTGTAGTGAGGCAGCCCCTCTCTCTCCTTGCCTCAAGTGTTTGTGTATTCACCAGGTGTAGTATACAGGGCCTCAGCTACAGGAATATATTGTAGTGAGGCAGCCCCTCTCTCTCCTTGCCTCAAGTGTTGTATTTCTGTTTCTTTTTGTCTCCCTTCACACGTTAGGTTATGTTAAGTCTGGCACCATCTTTGCCCCTCTCTCTCTCTCTCTCTCTCTCTCTCTCTCTCTCTCTCTCTCTCTCTCTCTCTCTCTCTCTCTCTCTCTCTCTCTCTCTCTCTCTCTCTCTCTCTCTCTCTCTCTCTCTCTCTCTCTCTCTCTCTCTCTCTCTCTCTCTCTCTCTCTCTCTCTCTCTCTCTCTCTCTCTCTCTCTCTCTCTCTCTCTCTCTCTCTCTCTCTCTCTCTACAGGTGACGGAGCACACAAGTGTAGCAGCTAACAGTTTCTGTGTAATTGTCGTGGTGGTGACTTTCCTCTTCATGTTCTTGTCCTGGAAAGGAAAGGCTGCCCTCGTGTTCCTCACCATCCTGTTGTGTCACCAACCGTGTTGTTTGTGTGCTTGTTTGGTGATGGCTGGCCCTACATCACTGCGCCCTCGTCTTTGCTCCTTCACTGCTGCCAGCTGTGCCCGTGGTCATGATGACGGTGGTGATGGTGATGATGATGGCGAGCGAGACATTCAAAGGAGGGCGTGCACGTGCATGGTGGTGAGCAGGTGATGATTGGAAAGGCACAGAATGTTCAGGATGGAGGAGGAGAAGGAGCAGGAGTCTTTGTGTATAGGAAGGAGAGGAATGTAAGAGGAGAAAAGATAGATGTAGGCAGCTCTGTCATGAGAGAAGGCGGCAGAGTGCACAGGCCACCCTGGAATGTCGTGAAAGGCTTGCGGTGGTCGTGGTGTGCGTGAAGGGGGAGGGTGAGAGGGCAGGCAGAGACAACACCAAGAGTTAACCAGTGTTCTCATTCATTCTTCCCTTTCTCAGGTAAACTCTGGAACTCCCTGCCTGCTTCTGCATTTCCTCCTTCCAATGGCTTCAAGTCTTTCAACGAGGGGGAGGCTCAAGACATCGTTTTATCTATTTTCATTATTCTCATTTCATTTGGCTCCTCTACAGGAACTGGCATTAAGTTGGCTTTTTTATTCAATTTTTTTGTTGTCCTTTTCCAACAGCCCTCTTACATAAAAGAAAATAACTAAATAATAATAAGAAAAGCCAGTGTCACCGGGTGGCAAAACCACGCTACCTGGAGAAATTGTGCATGGCGTGCCAGGTGTACCAATGGAAGGAGTATTGAGGCAGTGAAGGAGTCCCTGGAGACAATGTGCATTGTGTGCCAGGTGTACCAATGGAAGGAGTATTGAGGCAGTGAAGGAGTCCCTGGAGACAATGTGCATGGCGTGCCAGGTGTACCAATGGAAGGAGTATTGAGGCAGTGAAGGAGTCCCTGGAGACAATGTGCATGGCGTGCCAGCTGTAGCAATGGAAGGAGTATTGAGGCAGTGAAGGAGTCCCTGGAGACAATGTGCATGGTGTGCCAGCTGTACCAATGGAAGGAGTATTGAGGCAGTGAAGGAGTCCCTGGAGACAATGTGCATGGCGTGCCAGCTGTAGCAATGGAAGGAGTATTGAGGCAGTGAAGGAGTCCCTGGAGACAATGTGCATGGCGTGCCAGGTGTAGCAATGGAAGGAGTATTGAGGCAGTGAAGGAGTCCCTGGAGACAATGTGCATGGTGTGCCAGGTGTACCAATGGAAGGAGTATTGAGGCAGTGAAGGAGTCCCTGGAGACAATGTGCATGGCGTGCCAGGTGTACCAATGGAAGGAGTATTGAGGCAGTGAAGGACTCCCTGGAGACAATGTGCATGGTGTGCCAGGTGTACCAATGGAAGGAGTATTGAGGCAGTGAAGGAGTCCCTGGAGACAATGTGCATGGCGTGCCAGGTGTACCAATGGAAGGAGTATTGAGGCAGTGAAGTAGTCCCTGGAGACAATGTGCATGGCGTGCCAGGTGTAGCAATGGAAGGAGTATTGAGGCAGTGAAGGACTCCCTGGAGACAATGTGCATGGCGTGCCAGGTGTAGCAATGGAAGGAGTATTGAGGCAGTGAAGGAGTCCCTGGAGAGAATGCATGGCGTGCCAGGTGTATTGACAATTAATATGAAGGATAACGTTAAGTTTGTATTTGCCTTTTTGTTTTTCCCAGCAGGAGTTGTCGCTACAAAGGCTGACTTAGGAGCAAAGCGAGCCGCCTGTAGCGCCAAGCTCAAGCTCAAGATGTCAACACGACACGTGGTAGAGTTGGTGAAGAGTGAGAGAGGAGTTAGGCAGGGCTGTATATTGTCACCAACCCTTTTTAGCCTGTATACAGAGGAGCTAGCAGCCAGGATGAGAAGAATGAATGTAGGGGTAAGTGTGGGGAATGATAAAGTATGTGTGCTCCTTTATGCAGATGATGTAGTTGTTATGAGTGAATCGGCAGATGAGCTTCAAAGTGTGTTGGATGTAGTGGATGGCTATGGTAAAGACTTTGGAGTAAGGTTTAGCAGTGAGAAAAGCAAAGTAATGATTGTGAATAGATCAGAGGATGAAAGTAATGTGGTATGGAGACTTGGAGAGAATGAGTTGAGACAGGTGCAAGAATACAAGTACTTAGGGATGTGGATGAGTCCTAGTGGGTGTGCAAAGGCAAAGAATGAAAAGATAAGTATGCTAAACCAGTGGGTAGGTCGATTGGGAAGCGCGGCAAGGATGAGAGCAAGCAAGTATGATGTGTTGAGAGAAGTGTGGAAGAGTGTGGCTGTGCCATGTATAATGTATGGTATGGATGTGATTGCATGGAATGAAAGTGAAATTGATAAGTTAGAAGTGGGCCAGAACAAAGTAGCAAGGATGGCACTGAGTGCACCGAGGTGCACAGCAGTTGAAGCCTTGAGAGGTGACATGGGATGGAGCACCTTCAGAGAAAGACTGACAAAAGCCACACTTAGGTACAAGATTAGGCTTGAGAGAATGGATGATGCAAGAATAGCAAGGAAGGTGTACCTGTGGAATGAAAGTGGAAGCAAATGGAGGAAGAGATGCATGAGAATGACAGACAGGAATGGATTGCAAGTTGTGTGGGCGATAAGAATGGCTGGTAGGAATCAAAATGAGCGTGAATGGGTGGTAACAAGAGGAGGAAGAGTGGGAGCCGAATGGGATGTGAGAAAATGGAAGAATGAGATAGACAAAGAAGTGAAATGTGTGGGACTGAATGAATGGAAGAATGAGATGGAAAGAAAGAAGACCCTGGAATGGTACAAGGAGAAAGAGGCCCCGAGGTATGAAAGGTGGTATGATGGAAACCTGGGCGGTGATCTTCTCTTCCGAGCGAGGGCACAGTGTATGGATGTGAATGCAAGGAGTTACAGGTGGTCTGAGTCCCGCAGCAAAGTGTGCCAGATGTGTGACATGGGAGAGGATGAGACGGTGGAACATGTGGTGCTGGAGTGTGTGCAGTATGCCAGAGACAGGAATGAGATGATGCAAGTGATACTGACTGAGTTAGGGCATGATAGGAATGAAAGAGTGGAGAAGACAGGAAAGGAATGGATGGTGTTGTTGCTGGGACTGTGTAGAGAGGCCAATGAAAGGATGATTGAGGCGGTGAAAGAGTTTCTGGAGAGAATGTGGCGTGCCAGGTGTATGAACAATTAGGATAGAGGATGCTGTTCGTTTCTCTTTTTTTTCCCCTTTCTACAGGAGTTGCCGATCCAAAGGCCTGGCTCAGGAGTGATCCTGTGCCACCTGTACCATCAAGATCAAGATCAAGATCAAGGTATGACGGGGCCGCTGGGGGCAGGGTCCGGCTGCTGCCCGGACTGTTGTGGCGTGTACTACTGCTGCCACGACCACCTTCGGGAGGACCGGGAGCAGCACCGGCAGTGGTGTGAGCTGTACAAGCTGTGCTCCTGCTGCAACCAGCAGGCCAAGAACAGGGAGGCCATCACACTGCCCACCGCCCTGGACCAGGAGTACCGCCCCCTGGCCCCCACCATGGAGGAGCACATCCTCTCCCTGGCCAGCAGGCTGCGGCCCGTGGCTGTCGCTGGGGCCTCAGAGAGCCTCACCTTCCCCCTCACAGCCCTCTACGTGCTGCAGCAGGTGTGGCCAGGCCTGGCCACGGCACCCGTCCTTACCCTGCATGTGGTGGGGGCGGAGGATGCCCGGGAGCCCCGTGTGGCCGCCCCCTGGGAGTACTTGATGCACCGCCTGCCAGTCCTGGCCCGCCTGCATGTGTTGCTGGTGGGGCCAGGGCTGGGCGGGCCAGAGGGGTGCCACAGGGCCGCGCTGTGCCAGCAGTGCAGGGACAAGGACCGGCAGCTGGTGGTGGAGTGCCGTCGTGCCCTGTACCACAACCTGGCCCAGGCCACTGCGGCAGCCACCCCCCCCCCCCCTGCGCTTGGCCTTCAACTGTGGCTTGCACGAGTGGGAGGGGGACGAGGGGGACACCTGGCCAGACTCCTTGCCCCTCATAGCCGACGATGCTGCGCCCCTTGCCTTCACCTCCTTCAACCACTCAGAGGCACAGAGGGACCTGGCTGCCCTCAGGAGGGCCAAGCCAGAGGTGCAGGTGTCCCTGGCGCGCCCCAACCCCTACCGCAGCACCCGCCCGCTGCGGGACTGGACACGGGAGGATGGCGCACACATGTACTACACCAACCAGTACCTCACTGTGCTGCAGGCCGGCCAGGCAGGGCAGCGGGCGGCACAGGACACAGGGGAGGAAGGAGAGCAGGAGGAGGCAAGAGAGGAAGGGAAGCAGGGTGAGGCAAGAGAAGGAGGACAGATGGGAGAGCAGCACACCCTGCCAGACACCACCTAGCACCACTCGTCCTGGTCCCTGCCTGCCACACACCCACAGTACAAACCTGTGTTCACTTCCCACACTCCACCAGTACAAACCCCAGCCTGGCAGGTGTGGCTCAACTCTCCACACCTGCACAACACAGATGCCCTTCAAAATACACACACTCTTCATCATCATCATCATCGTCATCATCATCAAGTCACTCACCATCACACACAAACCAGAATCTCCTTGGGGCAGCACACCTCAGCATTCCACATCCAGCATCTTTCTACCTCTGCCACACTGCCACATCTCCACCAGTGTTCGTGTTCTCAGCTTCACCATGTCTTCTGTGTTTCTTCGGTGTTGTGTCTCATAATTTGCTAACAGTTTTAACTCCTGTGACAGCCTCTAGCCCCCAACAGCTCAGATTTCCAAGAGATCATAGCACAAGGCCAATATTCTGTAATGCTCTGCTCTCATTATGACTGTTTTCCAAGGCCACAGAGATTAGCCAGGTTCTCAAGAGTGTTTCCCCTGTTAATAATGTAGAAATGTTAATCTGTCACTAGAACTGTAAAAACACCTTGAAAACATGTGTCACTTCAACTAGACCCTTTGGGAAGTAGTGGAGGTGCAGTGCTGAAGTGTTGCAGACTATGGCCCTAAACACTGTGACAGGAGACAAGCACAGTAGTACATAAGAACATAAGAAATAAGGGAAGCTGCATGAAGCGACCGGGCTTACACGTGGCAGTCCCTGTATGAAATATACCTACCTATTTCCACCTATCATCCCCATCCATAAACCCGTCTGAGTAGTAGGGAATGATAGCAGTGTTCAGGACTTACGAACTTCACTGTACAAAACCATTTCATTCCATAGCAGTTTGTTTACGTGTACCAGCGTGCCTTAGGGACACGTCAGCTGCCTCAACACAGGACAAGGAGAAGTACAAAGGAAGAAATTGGTGTTTGAAAATTAATGAATGAGCGAATGAATGTAGCAACGAAGGGAGGTACAAAGAGAAGAGAGGCGATGATTTTGTCGTCTCGATGTACAAAGAAAGACGACTTGGTGTTTATAAATTGTGAAGATGAGGGTGGGAGAGGAGAATGCTTGACTGACTTTTAAGAATAGACACTTTGATAGTACAAAGAACAATGAAAAAAAATAAAGAAAAAATGTTTCACTGCATAACATTTTTGAGAGAGAGAGAGAGAGAGAGAGAGAGGTAAGGAAAGACACAGTTAATTTAATCCTTTAGTTGTCAGTTTAATTAGTGCACAAGGAAGGAAAAGCAGAGTTTGTAAGATTAGATAAACAAGTTGATTCAAGTAATTATTTGGCTTGTCTTCCAGTTTACACAATTGATCATTCTTTTAATTTACTATTGTCATTAGGATTACTTTTTTGTTATGTTTAGGGAGCAGCAAGAGTCTGGAGGATGAGATAAACAACAAGGGATTCAAGGATTTACCTTGTCTTGTAATGTTACAGTTCAAGCCAGTCTGTATTTTGTCATTTTCAATTTGCTTTAATACTCTTCCTTCAACACACCTGCCTTCTCCCTCCCCTGAGACACCCCACCCCTCTCTCTTCATAGCTCCCTTTCCTCTACACTTACAAGAGCTGTGTGACCACTGGTGTCCAGCTCACTCACCTCTCAAAGGAAACTGTGCACAATTGCCAGAAAAACTGGAGTGTAAATTAAAAGATTCATTGTCAACAGTATGAAGAGAGGAAAAAGTGAAAAGAAAAAAAGGTGAGAATTAATTGTCAAAAGTATAAAGAGAGGGAAAAGAAGAAATGAGAAAAAAATATATTAAAAGCACAAAAAGGGAAATGTGTAAATTGAGGAAAAAAAGTTAATGAAAATATTAACAGAAAAGAGAAGCCAAGATAAATGAAAATAAAACATGACATGATGAAAATATTGACAAGAGAGAAAGAAAAGGCAAGATAAACAGATAAAAAAAAGATAAATAGTGAAAATATTGCCAGAAAAGAGAAAAACAAAGGGTAAGATAAACAGATGAAAAAGTATGAAGAGTAAATAATGAAAATATTGCCAGAAAAGAGAAAAACAAAGGGTAAGATAAACAGATAAAAAAGTATGAAGAGAGGAAAAAGTGAAAAGAAAGAAAGTGAGAGAATTAATTGTCAAAAGTATAAAGAGAGGGAAAAGAAGAAAAGAAGTTAAGAAAATGGAATGATTGTCAACAGTATGAAGAGAGGGAAAAATGTGTAAATTGAAGAAAAAAGTTCAATAATAATAATATTGGTGCTAGAAAAGAAAAAAAAAGATAAATAAATGAAGAAAAGTCAATAAATGGAAAGATTAATTGCCAAGAATATAAAGAGAGAAATCAAGTGACAATAATTAATAAATAATGTAGCCGCACCGGCAGGGCTTCATTGGCTCTCAGGTGATCTGTTTTACTGGTCACACCCGTCATCGCAGGGTCCAGGAAAGCCAGTTCTCTCTCTCACATTTATTGATGAGGTAGGCATGACCGTAAGAACTGTGAACAAGTTTTTGGTCTCAATTTCTTACAAAATAACATTATACACTGATATTAAACACTTTCAACATATTACAGTATTCATTAACAATACATGCAATCAACCTGGCTCTATGACAATCGGTTTTTACCACAAAATTAAAGTATTTACCTCGGTCACCATCGTGCCCCTCTTTGAGCGCGACTTGGCCGTGAGTGACGTCCGCGGGCAACCAGCGGATTAACCTCACTCTACTAACAAGTGAGCATCGGCTTTGGTGCTTCGTGTAGCACTGAGTACTGATAATTACACACACCACACGTCTTCTTGCAAATAGAAAACTGCTCAACATTTCATTCGTGATTACCGAGGAACAATGGCGTGAGGCGCATACGCTTTACCTACAGTAACAAATAACATGAGGAATGTGAAGTAATGCTGGACATAACAATGTGAATCACGAACAAGCAAACAGAGAGAGAGAGGGAGAGAGTTTCACAGGGGAGTGTTTTTGATTGATGTGTCTCTTCCTCTGTTTTGATGAAAAAGTTTAATTAAATTTTGCATTGTTCTTTTTTTTAAGTTTTTAAGTTGATATACTTTTGCTTTGATTTAGTTTATTGCTCAACTTAGTTTTGACTTGGTTGTTATTAATGTAATACAAAAAAAAATAAAAATAAAAAATAAAAAATAAAAAGATTATCTGGCAGCAGTCATTGTTAGCGCCAAATAGTTCTGGCCTTGCTTTGCTTGGCAACATTTTCCGGAGGCCAACAAGGCACTGGAGAGACTCCTTGGTGACCATGCTGACTTTTATTGAAGTTATCTTCTAAATAACAATGAAGGTTTTCACATTATTTTTCTCTCTTCTGATTGACAAATAATTTTTAGAAGTTATTTGTGTTACCTTGGAGTGTTGGGACCTCCTGTACAGGCAACAATGGTAACTAACCACTTCATAATAACAAAACTTAAATGACTGTGTTATAACAATTAATTAGTGTGTCTGGGCTTTACCTTAATTGTTGGTGGTAAACATCCTTGCTGTATGTGTGTGTGTGTGTGTCACTGGTGTTTGACTTCTGCCTTATCAAGTAATTTATCTTAGTTTGGTTACATTCTAATTGTGTGCATGTTACATTCACTGTGTGTGTGTGTGTGTGTGTGTGTGTGTGTGTGTGTGTGTGTGTGTGTGTGTGTGTGTGTGTGTGTGTGTGTGTGTGTGTGTGTGTGTGTGTGTGTGTGTGTGCTGTCAAAATAATCTTTTTTTTTCCAATACTTTTTTTTTTGTTCAGCAGTTTTGTTTTCCTTTTTTTTTTTTCTTTCTAGTTGTCACTTCCCCTTTTCTTCATGTATTTTGCTTCCCAGGCTACTGAAGTTTTTTTATTTATTTATTTATTTTTTGCTAGAGTGTGTTGGCATTACAGCAGCAAGACTGTACAGTGTAATGTGTTCTTGGCCAGCAAAGTGAAGAAGTAAGTAGAGAAATATGACAGACATTGATAACATGTCTTTTTGTATCCTGAGAATTCTGCCTGTGTCACCCTCGCCACAGTCCTTGTACCACTGAAACACCTCCAGCAGGTGCAGCATGTAGAGGCACAATAGTACATGCAGCAGCGTCCAGCAGAGTGAAGGTGCACGGCAGGGGGCCCCAGGGCTCTGTGCTGGGTCCCCTGCTCTTCCTAACTGATACAGAAGACACGACGCGTATTCTTACACCACCACGCCAGACGCCCGTGCTTGCCGAAGACTGCCACGGCCGTGCCCCAGCGTCTGCACGACGGCTCAGGGACACCCAGTGAACGCAAGACAGGCTGGCAGGGTGGTGAGGGATGCGGCTGCTCAGATACAGTGAAGCAAGTGTTGGGGGCGGTGCTTGTGGCCACCACGACTGTGCACCAAACACCAAACACAGGGAACTCACACACCACCGCTCAAAACGGAAAAGAACTTGGCGTTATGTCATACACACACATTTATTGAAGGTCACACCTGCACTGCCAACAAAACAACTGCTGGGGCTGTTACTCCCTCACACCACCACCACCGCCACCACCACAGGCATGGGTGTGGCCCCACACATCCACACACAACACACCACCTCAGAAGTGGACCCTCATGTGCTTGACAATATCAGCCTTTGTCTTGAAACACTTGCCACAAACATCACACTTGAACTCCCTCAAGCCAGTGTGTCTGAAGGTGTGTTTATTGAGACGAGAAATGGTAGGAAATCTTTTTCCACACTCATCACACTCATAATTTCTAACACCACTGTGTGTCAATGAGTGTGAGGTGAGATAAGACTTGCGGGTAAATTTCTTCCCACACTCACCACACTCATAATTTCTAACACCACTGTGTGTCAGGGTGTGTGTGGTGAGGTTAAACTTGTGGGTAAATTTCTTCCCACACTCACCACACTCATAATTTCTAACACCACTGTGTGTCAGGGTGTGTTTGGTGAGGTAAGACTTGTGGGTAAATTTCTTCCCACACTCACCACACTCAAAATTTCTAACACCACTGTGTGTCAGGGTGTGGTACTTAAGGCCTTGTTTGGATACAAAAGTTCTGTCACACTGCTGGCACTAAAACTTGCTCTCTCCTCTGTGGACAGAGCTGCCTGCCTCCAGGTGATTCTTGCCACCATGCCTGCGCCTCCCCACACCTGAGGCTGGCTGCTGCTGCTGCTGCTGCTGCTGCTGCTGGCCACTCATGCTGCAGCCCGCCTCACGGCCTCCACCACAGCACTACTCCCACCAGCACACGCCATGGACACAACAAGATTGGTTGGCGGCGAGCAGGGCGTGCAGCCTGGACTCTGCCTGGCACCTGGAACAACAGTTGACAGTCAGCACACACTGCCCCTGCCTGCAACACACCCTGCTTCCTGCCCCTTCCTTGCAACACTAGGCTGCACACTGCCCCTGCCTGCAACACACCCTGCTTCCTGCCCCTTCCTTGCAACACTAGGCTACACACTGCCCCTGCATGCAACACACCCTGCTTCCAGCCCCTTCCTTGCAACACTAGGCTACACACTGCCCCTGCCTGCAACACAGCCTGCTTCCTGCCCCTTCCTTGCAACACTAGGCTACACACTGCCCCTGCCTGCAACACACCCTGCTTCCTGCCCCTTCCTTGCAACACTAGGCTACACACTGGCCCTGCCTGCAACACACACCCTGCTTCCTGCCCCTTCCTTGCAATAATAGGCCAGGCCTGCACTCCCTCCAGCCTCCTGGCTCCCTGACCACTGTCCCTCACAAATTAAGTGCCACTCCTATGGGGCAATGGCTCCCATTAGGTTAGGTTAGGTATGTTAACACCTAAGAGTGTCGTGGTGGAAGACCACGGCAACACTGCTGCCAGTGATCAGAGTGCATCCTTGTCAATGATAGCAGATCGAGCCGCCCCAACACTCTCTCTCTCTCTCTCTCTCTCTCTCATTTCAGCTAGTTCTATACTTTCATTTCATTGGTTGCCCTTGAAACTTATAGTTTTTTGTGACGGTAATAATAATAATGAGAATAACAATAATTCTAATACTACTACTACTCTTTTTAATGGGTGTGGCCCCACACATCCACACACAACACACCACCTCAGAAGTGGACCCTTATGTGGCTGGCAATATCACCCTTTGTCTTGAAACACTTGCCACAAACATCACACTTAAACGCTCTCAAGCCAGTGTGTCTGAAGGTGTGTTGATTGAGACGAGAAATGGTAGGAAATTTTTTGCCACACTCACCACAATCATAATTTCTAACACCAATGTGTGTCAGAATGTGTTTGGTGAGGGTTGACTTTCTGGTAAACTTCCTGCCACACTCATCACACTCATAATTTCTAACACCACTGTGTGTCAGGATGTGTCTTCTGAGGTGAGACTTTCTGGTAAACTTCCTGCCACACTCATCACACTCATAATTTCTAACACCACTGTGTGTCAAGATGTGTTTGGTGAGGTCAGATTTCGTAATAAATTTCCTGCCACACTCATCACACTCATAATTTCTAATACCACTGTGTATCAGGGTGTGTGTGGTGAGTTCAGATTTTGTAATAAACTTCCTGCCACACTCATCACACTCATAATTTCTAACACCACTGTGTGTCAGGGTGTGTCTGCTGAGGGTTGACTTTCTGGTAAATTTCCTGCCACACTCATCACACTCATAATTTCTAACACCACTGTGTGTCAGGGTGTGTCTGATGAGGGAAGCCTTTAGGGTAAATTTCTTCCCACACTCACCACACTCATAATTTCTAGCACCACTGTGTGTCAGGGTGTGTGAGGTGAGGGAAAACTTGTGGGTAAATTTCCTCCCACACTCACCACACTCATAATTTCTAACACCACTGTGTGTCAGGGTGTGGTACTTAAGGCCTTGTTTGGATACAAAAGTTTTGTCACACTGCTGGCACTCAAACTTGCTCTCTCCTCTGTGGACAGAGCTGCCTGCCTCCAGGTGATTCTTGCCACCATGCCTGCGCCTCCCCACACCTGAGGCTGGCTGCTGCTGCTGCTGCTGCTGCTGCTGCTGGCCACTCATGCTGCTGCCCGGCCTCACGGCCTCCACCACAGCACCACTCCCACCAGCACACGCCATGGACACAACAAGACTGGTTGGCGGGTGAGCAGGGCGTGCAGCCTGGACTCTGCCTGGCACCTGGAACAACAGTGACAGTCAGCACACACTGGCCCAAGGGCTGCTTAACACACTGCCCCTGCCTGCAACACACCCTGCTTCCTGCCCCTTCCTTGCAACACTAGGCTGCACACTGCCCCAGCCTGCAACACACACCCTGCTTCCTGCCCCTTCCTTGCAACACTAGGCTACACACTGCCCCTGCCTGCAACACACACCCTGCTTCCTGCCCCTTCCTTGCAACACTAGGCAACACACTGCCCCTGCCTGCAACACACATCCTGCTTCCTGCCCCTTCCTTGCAACACTAGGCCAGGCCTGCACTCCCTCTAGCCTCCTGGCTCCCTGACCACTGTCCCTCACAAATTAAGTGCCACTCCTATGGGGCAGTGGCCCCCATTAGGTTAGGTTAGGTATGTTAACACCTAAGAGTGTCGTGGTGGGTTAGGTTAGGTTAAGGTTAGGTTAGTAACCTAACCTAACCTTAACCTAACCTAACCGGAGGGGCTGCGCCCCGTCCTGAACACCCCCCTAAGGTTACTAATCTAACCTAACTTATATCCTTGAGATCATTGTGGACTTAGTTTGTGGAGGCGGCGCGCTATTAATTTAATTACTACGGCCTTACAAAAGCCTTCCCCACATTGAAAACATCACAGACATGTTCTATAGTAAGTACTCTATCACGTTGCAATGTGTTTTTAATGAATAGAGAGGAGGTCCAACCCTGCAGTGTTACCATAATAATAATAATAATAATAATATAAAAGAAGAATATGTAAATGCACTCAAGAAGTATTACGAGAATAAATCAATTAATATAGATAATAATGAATGAACAATAGCATATCAGTCAAGACAACACGTGGATGCAGCATTCACGATAAACACTGATGATATTGTTGCGCCCACCCTTCACTCCGGGCGGGCGTGTTATCCACAAGGGCACGGGTCGAGAAACAACACCAGCGGGGCCTCAAATAAGTCACACTGAACGCCAGGACAAGGCACACACACACACACACACACGAGGCCGGGGCACTGGGGAAAACACGGGCACTATTTCCTAGGTTTATTGACAAATCCTCCGCAAGTACACTGCTTTACAAGTTCACAGGGGCACCACAAGTCTCCCAGGGCACGACAGGCACTCAACAAGACACTCAACAGGCAGGGAAACACTTCCAAACAGACAGGCACACGCTGGCTTCCTCTCGGGCCAAGCGTCTCCTTTCTTTCAGTCTCTCTCTTCCCGCCACTCCCAGTGCTGCCACCTGCAACAGTTCAGCCACCCGCACCCATACCCCTGCTGTAACACTATAAAACCAATGGAAGATTGTAAAATTGAGTTAGAATACCAGATAAAAAAGACAAAGACTGAAAAAGCAGCAGGACCCAATGAAATTAAGACGAAACTCCTTATTGCTATGACACAAACGATAAATGTAAAACAACTCTCGTACAAGCATTAAATGATGTCAATGATGCAGCAATAATCCCGGATACATGGAAAACATGAAATACTAAATTACTGGAGAAAAACGCAAAACCAGCAATAAAAGCTGCGAGTCCAATAGCCCTTACAGACACCACAGATAAATTATTAATAGGAATCATAAAAAAAAATAATAATAATAAATAAAAATGAATAAATAAAATGCAGACATCTACAATAAAACGATATATTAATGGAAGAACAAAATACATATACGGAAAACAGAAGAGCAGCAGACAATTTATTTATACTAAATTACTGTATACAGAAGAGTTAGGAATATAAGAGATCACTTATATTAATATCAGTAGACTTTGCAAAGGCATTCCACAGGTATAAGCAGAGAAATGCTAAAATATAAGATACACCCAAAGTTAATTGACCTGATCGCTAAAGTATATACAGAGGACAACACCAAAATATTCCTTGATGATAAAGAAATGTGTAGTATTGAAATAACGAATGCTATACAAGGATGCAATGGGTCAACTGTTATATTTCTTATGGTGGCATATCCTATCATTGAAAAACTTAACCAATCCAATGCTTAATTCAGGAATGATGTGTGTGTGTGTGTGTGTGTGTGCGCCCTGGCCTCAGTATTTTTGGGTGATGATGGAATGCTTCTTGTAATTAATAAAGGTGAGGCTAAACAAAATATAAAGTTAGTAATAAAAGGACCATTAAGTGGGCCTTCTTTCATTAATGTTTAGTGCCCTTTGCCAGTGGAAGGATGACTGAAGCAGTGAAGGAGTCCCTGGAGAAAATGTGCATGGCGTGCCAGCTGTAGCAATGGAAGGAGTATTGAGGCAGTGAAGGAGTCCCTGGAGACAATGTGCATGGCGTGCCAGCTGTACCAATGGAAGGAGTATTGAGGCAGTGAAGGAGTCCCTGGAGACAATGTGCATGGCGTGCCAGCTGTAGCAATGGAAGGAGTATTGAGGCAGTGAAGGAGTCCCTGGAGACAATGTGCATGGCGTGCCAGCTGTACCAATGGAAGGAGTATTGAGGCAGTGAAGGAGTCCCTGTAGAGAATGTGCATGGCGTGCCAGGTGTAGCAATGGAAGGAGTATTGAGGCAGTGAAGGAGACCCTGGAGACAATGTGCATGGCGTGCCAGGTGTACCAATGGAAGGAGTATTGAGGCAGTGAAGGAGTCCCTGGAGACAATGTGCATGGCGTGCCAGCTGTAGCAATGGAAGGAGTATTGAGGCAGTGAAGGAGTCCCTGGAGACAATGTGCATGGCGTGCCAGCTGTACCAATGGAAGGATTTCAACTGGGAAGAAATTGCAATATATATATATATATATATATATATATATATATATATATATATATATATATATATATATATATATATATATATATATATATATATATATATATATATATATTTTTTTTTTTTTTTTTTTTTTTTTTTTTCATTGAAGGGTTTTCCTGAAGGGTTGGACGTCTATGAAAAGACGTGGAAAAGTGCAGGGTGGTATCATCAGCGTAGGAGTGGATAGGACAAGAAGTTTGGTTTAGAAGATCATTAATGAATAATAAGAAGAGAGTGGGTGACAGGACAGAACCCTGAGGAACACCACTGTTAATAGATTTAGGAGAAGAACAGTGACCGTCTACCACAGCAGCAATAGAACGGTCAGAAAGGAAACTTGAGATGAAGTTACAGAGAGAAGGATAGAAACCGTAGGAGGGTAGTTTGGAAATCAAAGCTTTGTGCCAGACTCTATCAAAGGCTTTTGAGATGTCCAAGGCAACAGCAAAAGTTTCACCAAAGTCTCTAAAAGAGGATGACCAAGACTCAGTAAGGAAAGCCAGAAGATCACCAGTAGAGCGGCCTTGACGGAACCCATACTGACGATCAGATTGAAGGTTGTGAAGTGATAGATGTTTAAGAATCTTCCTGTTGAGGATAGATTCAAAAACTTTAGATAAGCAGGAAATTAAAGCAATAGGACGGTAGTTTGAGGGATTAGAGCGGTCACCCTTTTTAGGAACAGGTTGAATGTAGGCAAACTTCCAGGAAGAAGGAAAGGTAGATGTTGACAGACAGAGCTGAAAGAGTTTGACTGGGCGAGGTGCAAGCACGGAGGCACAGTTTCGGAGAACAATAGGAGGGACCCCATCAGGTCCATAAGCCTTCCGAGGGTTTAGGCCAGCGAGGGCATGGAAAACATCATTGCGAAGGATTTTAATACATGGCATGAAGTAGTCAGAGGGTGGAGGAGAGGGAGGAACAAGCCCAGAATCATCCAAGGTTGAGTTTTTTGCAAAGGTTTGAGCAAAGAGTTCAGCTTTAGAAATAGATGTGATAGCAGTGGTGCCATCTGGTTGAAGTAGAGGAGGGAAAGAAGAAGAAGCAAAGTTATTGGAGATATTTTTGGCTAGATGCCAGAAATCACGAGGGGAGTTAGATCTTGAAAGGTTTTGACATTTTCTGTTAATGAAGGAGTTTTTGGCTAGTTGGAGAACAGACTTGGCATGGTTCCGGGCAGAAATATAAAGTGCATGAGATTCTGGTGATGGAAGGCTTAAGTACCTTTTGTGGGCCACCTCTCTATCATGTATAGTACGAGAACAAGCTGTGTTAAATCAAGGTTTAGAAGGTTTAGGACGAGAAAAAGAGTGAGGAATGTACGCCTCCATGCCAGACACTATCACCTCTGTTATGCGCTCAGCACACAAAGACGGGTCTCTGACACGGAAACAGTAGTCATTCCAAGGAAAACTCGGAAGATTCAAGAGCGTGGGCACGAGAGGAGGTTAAGTCATTGCGCACATAAACGCAGCATCCAGCTTTGGATCGAAAATGAGGATAGAGAAAGTAGGAGGGAACAGAAAAGGGGCTACTGTCAGTTACCTCAGACACCTGAGTTTCAGTGAGGAAAAGAAGATGAGGTTTAGAAGAGGAGAGGTGGTGTTCTACAGATTGAAAATTAGATCTTAGACCGCGAATGTTGCAGAAGTTAATGAAGAAAAAGTTGAGGGGGGTGTCAAGACACTTAGGGTCGTCGACGGAAAGGTAGTCCGACCTGGGGACATTTATGGTTCCCTCCCCAGATGGGGACTCCGAGGCTGGTGTAGGAGTCGCCATGATTTTAAAATTTTTGAGTGAAGGGTGTGTGTGTTATTAGGTGCTTGTAGTTTTGTGTGGAGCAAGAGAGTTGTCTTTAGAGGGCAGGCTGTGACTGCCCCCTTGTGTTGTGAGACACAAAGGGAAACGTTCAGTGAGGTCACAGCTGGGTTTAATGATAAGTTCACAGCACCCCCTGAACAGTGCTTTAGACCTCACTGGGAGTAATTATCGTTTCGGCAGGTGTCTACTGCGAATTGACCTGTGGGTGAGACGTCGCAGTGAGGCTGGTAGATACCTATCAGCGCCAGCATTTTTAATTGTCTCCGATTTCCTGGGGCAAAGGGTTGTCTTAGCTAAATTTGAAATCGATGTGCAGGAAAAGTACTGCATGAATTGCTGCACAAGTGTATCTAAAATTAAAAACATAACCCTTAATTTTGATATTCATACTTACTGGTGTATGATAAGGCTTTGTTAATTGAATTATAAGATAAAACTAAAAATAGGTAATGATTTTTTTTTAAGTAAGTATGAACAGTAAAAATAAAAGGATGTTGATTTTGGCTTGTGCATTTTATCTGGGAATGTTGAAAAATATCAGATATCACTGACACGTCCTGTATATGAAAGTAATCAGTGAAATAAAAAAAAGAACAGCACCGCTGGCGGACGTACGACGTACTCATCTTGATCATGATTCTTCAGTTAAAGAAAGCGCCGCGCGCTGTTAGAAAGGAGTGTAAAGTGTAAACAATAGCCTCTCAGCTCTGCCGATACAAAGGCCTTTACTTTGCTTTACTATATCCAGAATAGGGTATAGCTCGTTCTTTCTGGAATTTTCTTAATTCCGCTGTAGTCCATGATTGTGGCGGTGATGTATCCATTGTGCAGGGTAGTCGAGTAAGCGTGGTCCTGTGTTTTGGTTTGCTCGCTGCCCAAGTACCCGAGGATAGTGATCGTACCGCAAAAATAAAGTCTCTGATACAAAATTATATTTTATTTACATTAAATGGATTTGCCTGTTGTTTAGTACATGAAAATGCAAGTATATATTAGTATACTTCCATTGAGGTCAGTAGAAAATTACAGATTGCCTGCCTTGATACACTTATAGGCTCTTTTAAGAATATCATCTGAAATTATGAATAGAGGCTCAAACAATGTCATGTGCTGTCAGTTATCACGAAATTAATTGACTTAAAATTCAGATGCATTACTGTGCAACGATACACCTTTGTAAGCTTGTAAAACCTTGCCCCAAAAAGTATTTATTTTTCGGCGAGAATTAAAAATTCTGGCGCTATCTGGTATCAAAACGCTCACTGCAGTTGAAGCCTTGAGAGGTGACATGGGATGGAGCACCTTCAGAGAAAGACTGACAAAAGCCACACTTAGGTACAAGATTAGGCTTGAGAGAATGGATGATGCAAGAATAGCAAGGAAGGTGTACCTGTGGAATGAAAGTGGAAGCAAATGGAGGAAGAGATGCATGAGAATGACAGACAGGAATGGATTGCAAGTTGTGTGGGCGATAAGAATGGCTGGTAGGAATCAAAATGAGCGTGAATGGGTAGTAACAAGAGGAGGCAGAGTGGGAGCCGAATGGGATGTGAGAAAATGGAAGAATGAGACAAAGAAGTGAAATGTGTGGGATTGAATGAATGGAAGAATGAGATGGAAAGAAAGAAGACCCTGGAATGGTACAAGGAGAAAGAGGCCCCGAGGTATGAAAGGTGGTATGATGGAAGCCTGGGCGGTGATCTTCTCTTCCGAGCGAGGGCACAGTGTATGGATGTGAATGCAAGGAGTTACAGGTGGACTGAGTCCCGCAACAAAGTGTGCCAGATGTGTGACATGGGAGAGGATGAGACGGTGGAACATGTGGTGCTGGAGTGTGTGCAGTATGCCAGAGACAGGAATGAGATGATGCAAGTGATACTGACTGAGTTAGGGCATGATAGGAATGAAAGAGTGGAGAAGACGGGAAAAGAGTGGATGGTGTTGTTGCTGGGACTGTGTAGAGAGGCGAATGAAAGGATGATTGAGGCGGTGAAAGAGTTTCTGGAGAGAATGTGGCGTGTCAGGTGTATGAACAATTAGGATAGAGGATGCTGTTCGTTTCTCTTTTTTTTTTTTTACTCCTTCTACAGGAGTTGCCGATTCAAAGGCCTGGCTCAGGAGTGATCCTGTGCCACGTGTACCATCAAGATCAAGATCAAGATGTGACGTCTCTGTGGGCGAATTGACTTGTTGGCGAATTGATATGTGGGCGAAATGACTGTAATTCTATATATATATATATATATATATATATATATATATATATATATATATATATATATATATATATATATATATATATATATATATATATATATATATATATATATATATATATATATATATATATATATATATATATATATATATATATAAAACCTAAATTCTGCTGTATTTGGAAAGTGGCAGTTTTGCATAATATTTGGAATAATTACATATGTACGACAATTTTACCAGAAGTACAAAAATTTCAACCTGTGTTTTACGATAATATGGCCAAAACAATCTGGCAGTTCTGAACTCTACGAGCCTAACAGAATCTCATGGCGTCCTGAAGGAAGATTTGAAGTTGTACGTGTAAACATTGACCAAAGAACACCAAAATTCACATGAACGCGGCGCCCACACCAAAATTACTAGAAGTGAGGAAAAGGAAGTCAAGGTGAGTGTGTCTGGCCAAAAATCGCCTTAAAATGGCAAGAATGGACGCTGTTACCACCACAAGGAACAGAAGGGGAGGGAGCGGTGTGTTTAGGGAGAACTTCCGGGACGGGACAACAAACTTTTCTTATTTCCCCACGGAGGGAGGAAGTTGCGGAAAGAGGAAAAGACGGGAGATGTTTGGACTCACTCACCTGCATGGCTACCCTTTCTTGACATATGAATAGACAGGTAGAGGTTATTTCAGATGAATGTAAGGGCAGCGCGGATCTGCAGGTGCGCCAAACCTTACGGTATTTTACTGTTTCCCCAGTATTAACGTGGCTTTCCTTACCCTTCTTATCAGAGAAGGGCACTGGTCTACCCTGGTGAGGGGGTGTTCGTTCGTGCGTGTGTATGTCACATCTGTTGGCAAGCGTGAAATTGTTCACGGTGATTGGTTCCTTTGTTTGAGAATGCAGCTGCTGGCCAATTAAAACATGAGGGATTAATTTATCCAATGACAGCGCTTTACTTCATCCTGAGGAGGGAGAAGCGCTCAATTTGAAATATTTGAGTTAGTGCGAGGAAGAAGTCTGTCCCCGGTGGGTGTTGCTGCCATTATTTCCAGCGCACCGCCACATTTTGTGAAGAGAAACAAGGTGACCACTTCTTATTCATTTCTCTGCCTTGCCAGTTAGGTTAGGTGACTTTAGTTAGGTTAGGTTAAGTTAGTTTGGTTTGTGTGGTTAGGTTTGGTTAAGTTATGTTTGGTTAGGTTAGGTTAGGTAGTTTTGTCAGGTTGTTAGTTTGGTTAGGTTTTATTTGGCTACTTTAGGTTAATTTAGTCAGGTTAGGTTAGGTTAGGTTTGGTTAAGTTAGTTTGGTTAGGTTAAGTTAGTCTTGGTTAGGTTAGGTTAAGTTAGGTTTGGTTAGGTTAGGTTAAGTTAGGTTTGGTTAGGTTAGGTTAGCTATTTTAATTAGGTTAAGTTAGCTAGTTTGGTTAGGCCTGTAAGGTGGAGGTTGAGCGGAATGATGTCGCTTTTCTCCGGAGTGGTGAATCTGCTCCACCCGGATCCTCGTTGCTGGATCCACTTGTTGCGGTGGATTTAATTTAATTCATTCCCATCACCACTAACCTTGCTGTTGGAATGACAGTTCCCACAAACACTCCATTTAAATTCAAATTATGCTGAAAGGCCGGGGATAAATGTGACTTTCTCTCTCTCTCTCTCTCTCTCTCTCTCTCTCTCTCTCTCTCTCTCTCTCTCTCTCTCTCTCTCTCTCTCTCTCTCTCTCTCTCTCTCCACCTCAGTTAAATTGTCTGTGTGCATGATTTGGTTAGCCTTAGATGTTAATGAGTTAGGTATTCTGTACACAGCATTAATACTGTGATAACATTTTGAACAGTAAGTATTCTGTACACAGCATTAATACTCTGATAACATTTTGAACAGTAAGTATTCTGTACACAGCATTAATACTGTGATAACATTTTGAACAGTAAGTATTCTGTACACAGCATTAATACTGTGATAACATTTTGAACAGTATTCTGTACACAGCATTAATACTCTGATAACATTTTGAACAGTAAGTATTCTGTACACAGCATTAATACTGTGATAACATTTTGAACAGTAAGTATTCTGTACACAGCATTAATACTGTGATAACATTTTGAACAAGTATACCGGGGAAAAACTGTGTTTGTGTCCTTGATGACCCAGTGAAGTGTGGGTGGGTGACCCAACTTTGGGCTGTGACCCAAGGGTTAAGAACCACTGACCCAAGGTGATGCACTCTTCCAGGCACTTGCTGTGAGAGAGAGAGGGGAGACCTGTGCACCGCTGTGCTGCACTGTGCTTAGATGTCCCTGGTTCACTCCTGAGGCTGTACCATTCTTGCCCTTATTGTGAGTATGTCTGTGTGTGTGTGTGTGTGTGTGTGTGTGTGTGTGTGTGTGTGTGTGTGTGTGTGTGTGTGTGTGTGTGTGTGTGTGTGTGTATGTAGTTGACAATTACTGAAGGGTTTGTGACTTGACCCGTCCCACAAGTGACAAAGACGGCATCACGCTGGTCAGTGCTTGCAGAAATGGCTCTTTCTGAGACGTGGGTACAGTTTGTAATGGCCGCCACTCTTCCCTGCTCCACAGACCAGGCCAGCATCCAGGCCGCCACCCTGCCTGGCACTGACGGCTGTCTGGCCTCCCCGAGGGTCCCTGCAGGACTGGACGTGGCGTGTGCTGGCGGGAGTGGTGCTGCGGTGGAGATCGTGAGGCCGGGCAGCAGCATGAGCGGCCGGTGGCGGCGGCAACAGCAGCAGCAGCAGCAGCAGCAGCAGCAGCAGCAGCCAGCCTCAGGTGTGGGGAGGCGCAGGTGTGGTGGCAAGAATCACCTGGAGGCAGGCAGCTCTGTCCACAGAGGAGAGAGCAAGTTTGAGTGCCAGCAGTGTGACAAAACTTTTGTATCCAGACAAGGCCTTAAGTACCACACCCTGACACACAGTGGTGTTAGAAATTATGAGTGTGGTGAGTGTGGCAGGAAATTTACCCAAAAGTGTCACCTCTCTAAACATACCCTGACACACAGTGGTGTTAGAAATTATGAGTGTGGCGAGTGTAGCAAGAAATTTACAAGTAAGTCTAACCTCAACACACACACCCTGACACACAGTGGTGGTAGAAATTATGAGTGTGATGAGTGTGGGAAGAAATTTATCCGCAAGTCTCACCTCACCACACACACCCTGACACACAGTGGTGTTAGAAATTATGAGTGTGATGAGTGTGGGAAGAAATTTACCCACAAGGGTAGCCTCACCACACACACTCTGACACACAGTGGTGTTAGAAATTATGAGTGTGGTGAGTGTGGGAAAAGATTTACCACCATTTCTCGTCTCAATCAACACGCCTTCAGACACACTGGGGTGAGGGAGTTCGAGTGTGATGTTTGTGGCAAGTGTTTCAAGACAAAGGCTGATATTGCCAAGCACGTGAAGATCCACTTCTGAGGTGGTGGTGTGTGGACACATGGGGCCACACCTGTACCTGTGGTGGTGGTGGTGGTGGTGGTGGTGGTGGTGGCCGTGCCTGTGTGTGCTGTGAGGGAGTCATGACCACAGCAGTTTTGTGTGGTGGTGGTGGTGGTGGTGGTGGTGTGGGGGAGTCATTGCCCCAGCAGTTTTGTGTGGTGGTGGTGGTGGTGGTAGTGGTGTGGGGGAGTCATGGCCCCAGCAGTTTTGTGTGGTGGTGGTGGTGGTGGTAGTGGTGTGGGGGAGTCATGGCCCCAGCAGTTTTGTGTGGTGCTGGTGGTGGTGTGGGGGAGTCATGGCCCCAGCATTTGTTTTGTTGGCAGTGCAGGTGTGACTTTCAATAAATGTGTGTGTGCAGTAAACCTTTGTTTGTGTATTCACCAGGTGTAGTATACAGGGCCTCAGATACAGGAATATATTGTAGTGAGGCAGCCCCTCTCTCTCCTTGCCTCAAGTGTTTGTGTATTCACCAGGTGTAGTATACAGGGCCTCAGCTACAGGAATATATTGTAGTGAGGCAGCCCCTCTCTCTCCTTGCCTCAAGTGTTGTGTTTGTTTCTTTTTGTCACCCTTCACACATTAGGTTAGGTTAAGTCTGGCACCATCTTTGCCTCTCTCTCTCTCTCTCTCTCTCTCTCTCTCTCTCTCTCTACAGGTGAGGGAGCACAGAAGTGTAGCAGCTAACAGTTTCTGTGTAATTGTCTTGGTGGTGACTTTCCTCCTCATGTTCTTGTCCTGGAAGGGAAAGGTTGCCCTCGTGTTCCTCACCATCCTGTTGTGTCACCAACCGTGTTGTCTGTGTGCTTGTTTGGTGATGACTGGCCCTGTATCCCTGCGCCCTCGTCTCTGCTCCTTCACTGCTGCCAGCTGTGCCCGTGGTCATGATGACGGTGGTGATGGTGATGATGATGGCGAGCGAGACATTCAAAGGAGGGCGTGCACGTGCATGGTGGTGAGCAGGTGATTGGAAAGGCACAGAACGTTCAGGATGGAGGAGGAGGAGGAGGAGCAGGAGTCTTTGTGTATAGGAAGGAGAGGAATGTAAGAGGAGAAAAGATAGATGTAGGCAGCTCTGTCATGAGAGAAGGCGGCAGAGTGCACAGGCCACCCTGGAATGTCGTGAAAGGCTTGCGGTGGTCGTGGTGTGCGTGAAGGGGGAGGGTGAGAGGGCAGGCAGAGACAACACCAAGAGTTAACCAGTGTTCTCGTTCATTCTTCCCTTTCTCAGGTAAACGCTGGGACTCCCTGCCTGCTTCTGCATTTCCTCCTTCCAATGGCTTCAAGTCTTTCAACGAGGGGGAGGCTCAAGACATCGTTTTATCTATTTTCATTATTCTCATTTCATTTGGCTCCTCTACAGGAACTGGCATTAAGTTGGCTTTTTTATTCAATTTTTTTTGTTGTCCTTTTCCAACAGCCCTCTTACATAAAAGAAAATAACTAAATAATAATAAGAAAAGCCAGTGTCACCGGGTGGCAAAACCACGCTGCCTGGAGAAATTGTGCATGGCGTGCCAGGTGTACCAATGGAAGGAGTATTGAGGCAGTGAAGGAGTCCCTGGAGACAATGTGCATGGCGTGCCAGGTGTACCAATGGAAGGAGTATTGAGGCAGTGAAGGAGTCCCTGGAGACAATGTGCATGGTGTGCCAGCTGTAGCAATGGAAGGAGTATTGAGGCAGTGAAGGAGTCCCTGGAGACAATGTGCATGGCGTGCCAGCCGTAGCAATGGAAGGAGTATTGAGGCAGTGAAGGAGTCCCTGGAGACAATGTGCATCCCTGTTAGTTCAGTGCCAATGAGACAACCTGCTACTGTGTGCCAGGGTGATGAAAATGCTGAACTCGTATGTGTGTGTGTGTGTGTGTGTGTGTGTGTGTGTGTGTGTGTGTGTGTGTGTGTGTGTGTGTGTGTGTGTGTGTGTGTGTGTGTGTGTGTGTGTGTGTGTGTGTGTGTGTGTGTGTGTGTGTGTGTGTGTGTGTGTCAGGGTTTTTAAACTGTCAAATTAATTCACTAGTTTTTTGTTTACTTCTTTCCTATTTTTTTTAATATTTTTTTTATGCATTCAATTTCCCCAGCTATATATATATATATATATATATATATATATATATATATATATATATATATATATATATATATATATATATATATATATATATATATATATATATATAATGTATTTATTATATTTTGTTTATTTATTTTTTTCTTCTTCTGTAAGTGTTAACATTGTAACGCCAAGACTGTACAACGTAATGTGTTCTTGGCCAGTAAAGTAAAATAAAGAACTGAGGCCGATTGACTGATAACACTTGTATAGAGAGAAGAGAAGAAACAAGTGAATAAAGAAATATGAGATTGATAACATTAGTATGCACAGAAGAGAACAAAGGAATGAATAGAGAAATACGACAGACATTGATAACATGTCTTTTTGTATCCTGAGAATTCTGCCTGTGTCACCCTCGCCACAGTCCTTGTACCACTGAAACACCTCCAGCAGGTGCAGCATGTAGAGGCACAATAGTACATGCAGCAGCGTCCAGCAGAGTGAAGGTGCACGGCAGGGGGCCCCAGGGCTCTGTGCTGGGTCCCCTGCTCTTCCTAACTGATACAAAAGACACGACGCGCATTCTTACACCACCACGCCAGACGCCCGTGCTTGCCGAAGACTGCCATGGCCGTGCCCCAGCGTCTGCACGACGGCTCAGGCACACCCAGTGCACGCAAGACAGGCTGGCAGGGTGGTGAGGGACGCGGCTGCTCAGATACAGTGAAGCAAGTGTTGCGGGCGGTGCTTGTGGCCACCACGACTGTGCACCAAACACCAAACACAGGGAACTCACACACCACCGCTCAAAACGGAAAAGAACTTGGCGTTATGTTAGACACACACATTTATTGAAGGTCACACCTGCACTGCCAACAAAACAACTGCTGGGGCTGTTACTCCCTCACACCACCACCACCACAGGCATGGGTGTGGCCCCACACATCCACACACAACACACCACCTCAGAAGTGGACCCTCATGTGCTTGACAATATCAGCCTTTGTCTTGAAACACTTGCCACAAACATCACACTTGAACTCCCTCAAGCCAGTGTGTCTGAAGGTGTGTTTATTGAGACGAGAAATGGTAGGAAATCTTTTTCCACACTCATCACACTCATAATTTCTAACACCACTGTGTGTCAATGAGTGTGAGGTGAGATAAGACTTGTGGGTAAATTTCTTCCCACACTCACCACACTCATAATTTCTAACACCACTGTGTGTCAGGGTGTGTGTGGTGAGGTTAGACTTGTGGGTAAATTTCTTCCCACACTCACCACACTCATAATTTCTAACACCACTGTGTGTCAGGGTGTGTTTGGTGAGGTAAGACTTGTGGGTAAATTTCTTCCCACACTCACCACACTCAAAATTTCTAACACCACTGTGTGTCAGGGTGTGGTACTTAAGGCCACGTCTGGATACAAAAGTTTTGTCACACTGCTGGCACTCAAACTTGCTCTCTCCTCTGTGGATAGAGCTGCCTGCCTCCAGGTGATTCTTGCCACCATGCCTGCGCCTCCCCACACCTGAGGCTGGCTGCTGCTGCTGCTGCTGCTGCTGCTGGCCACTCATGCTGCTGCCCGGCCTCACGGCCTCCACCACAGCACCACTCCCACCAGCACACGCCATGGACACAACAAGATTGGTTGGCGGCGAGCAGGGCGTGCAGCCTGGACTCTGCCTGGCACCTGGAACAACAGCGACAGTCAGCACACACTGGGCCAAGGGCTGCTTAACACACTGCCCCAGCCTGCAACACACCCTGCTTCCTGCCCCTTCCTTGCAACACTAGGCTGCACACTGCCCCTGCCTGCAACACACCCTGCTTCCTGCCCCTTCCTTGCAACACTAGGCTACACACTGCCCCTGCCTGCAACACACACCCTGCTTCCTGCCCCTTCCTTGCAACACTAGGCTACACACTGCCCTGCCTGCAACACAAACCCTGCTTCCTGCCCCTTCCTTGCAACACTAGGCTACACACTGCCCCTGCCTGCAACACACCCTGCTTCCTGCCCCTTCCTAGCAACACTACGCTACACACTGCCCCTGCCTGGAACACATCCTGCTTCCTGCCCCTTCCTTGCAACACTAGGCTACACACTGCCCCTGCCTGCAACACACACCCTGCTTCCTGCCCCTTCCTTGCAACAATAGGCCAGGCCTGCACTCCCTCCAGCCTCCTGGCTCCCTGACCACTGTCCCTCACAAATTAAGTGCAACTCCTAAGGGGCAATGGCCCCCCTTAGGTTAGGTACGAGTATGTTAACACCTAAGAGTGTCGTGGTGGAAGACCACGGCAACACTGCTGCCAGTGATCAGAGTGCATCCTTGTCAATGGTAGCAGATCGAGCCGCCCCAACACTCTCTCTCTCTCTCTCTCTCTCTCTCTCTCTCTCTCTCTCTCTCTCTCTCTCTCTCTCTCATTTCAGCTAGTTCTATACTTTCATTTCATTGGTTGCCCTTGAAACTTATAGTTTTTTGTGACAGTAATAATAATAATGAGAATAACAATAATTCTAATACTACTACTACTCTTTTTAATGGGTGTGGCCCCACACATCCACACACAACACACCACCTCAGAAGTGGACCCTTATGTGGCTGGCAATATCACCCTTTGTCTTGAAACACTTGCCACAAACATCACACTTAAACGCTCTCAAGCCAGTGTGTCTGAAGGTGTGTTGATTGAGACAAGAAATGGTTGGAAATCTTTTGCCACACTCACCACAATCATAATTTCTAACACCACTGTGTGTAAGGATGTGTTTGGTGAGGTGAGACTTTCTGGTAAACTTCCTGCCACACTCATCACACTCATAATTTCTAACACCACTGTGTGTCAGTATGTGTCTTCTGAGGGTTGACTTTCTGGTAAACTTCCTGCCACACTCATCACACTCATAATTTCTAACACCACTGTGTGTCAGGATGTGTTTGGTGAGGTCAGATTTCATAATAAATTTCCTGCCACAGTCATCACACTCATAATTTCTAATACCACGGTGTATCAGGGTGTGTTTGGTGAGGTCAGATTTTGTAATAAACTTCCTGCCACACACATCACACTCATAATTTCTAACACCACTGTGTGTCAGGGTGTGTGTGCTGAGGGTTGACTTTCTGGTAAATTTCCTGCCACACTCATCACACTCATAATTTCTAACACCACTGTGTGTCAGGGTGTGTCTGATGAGGGAAGCCTTTAGGGTAAATTTCTTCCCACACTCATTACACTCATAATTTCTAGCACCACTGTGTGTCAGGGTGTGTGAGGTGAGGGAAAACTTGTGGGTAAATTTCCTCCCACACTCACCACACTCATAATTTCTAACACCACTGTGTGTCAGGGTGTGGTACTTAAGGCCTTGTTTGGATACAAAAGTTTTGTCACACTGCTGGCACTCAAACTTGCTCTCTCCTCTGTGGACAGAGCTGCCTGCCTCCAGGTGATTCTTGCCACCATGCCTGCGCCTCCCCACACCTGAGGCTGGCTGCTGCTGCTGCTGCTGCTGCTGCTGCTGGCCACTCATGCTGCTGCCCGGCCTCATGGCCTCCACCACAGCACCACTCCCACCAGCACACGCCATGGACACAACAAGACTGGTTGGCGGCGAGCAGGGCGTGCAGCCTGGACTCTGCCTGGCACCTGGAACAACAGCGACAGTCAGCACACACTGGGCCAAGGGCTGCTTAACACACTGCCCCTGCCTGCAACACACCCTGCTTCCTGCCCCTTCCTTGCAACACTAGGCTGCACACTGCCCCAGCCTGCAACACACACCCTGCTTCCTGCCCCTTCCTTGCAACACTAGGCTACACACTGCCCCTGCCTGCAACACACACCCTGCTTCCTGCCCCTTCCTTGCAACACTAGGCAACACACTGCCCCTGCCTGCAACACACACCCTGCTTCCTGCCCCTTCCTTGCAACACTAGGCCAGGCCTGCACTCCCTCTAGCCTCCTGGCTCCCTGACCACTGTCCCTCACAAATTAAGTGCCACTCCTATGGGGCAGTGGCCCCCATTAGGTTAGGTTAGGTATGTTAACACCTAAGAGTGTCGTGGTGGGTTAGGTTAGGTTAAGGTTAGGTTAGTAACCTAACCTAACCTAACCTAACCAGAGGGGCTGCGCCCCGCCCTGAACACCCCCCTAAGGTTACTAATCTAACCTAACTTATATCCTTGAGATCATTGTGGACTTAGTTGAGGCGGCGCGCTATTAATTTAATTACTACGGCCTTACAAAAGCCTTCCCCACATTGAAAACATCACAGACATGTTCTATAGTAAGTACTCTATCACGTTGCAATGTGTTTTTAATGAATAGAGAGGAGGTCCAACCCTGCAGTGTTACCATAATAATAATAATAATAATAATATAAAAGAAGAATATGTAAATGCACTCAAGAAGTATTACGAGAATAAATCAATTAATATAGATAATAATGAATGAACAATAGCATATCAGTCAAGACAACACGTGGATGCAGCATTCACGATAAACACTGATGATATTGTTGCGCCCACCCTTCACTCCGGGCGGGCGTGTTATCCACAAGGGCACGGGTCGAGAAACAACACCAGCGGGGCCTCAAATAAGTCACACTGAACGCCAGGACAAGGCACACACACACACACACACACGAGGCCGGGGCACAGGGGAAAACACGGGCACTATTTCCTAGGTTTATTGACAAATCCTCCGCAAGTACACTGCTTTACAAGTTCACAGGGGCACCACAAGTCTCCCAGGGCACGACAGGCACTCAACAAGACACTCAACAGGCAGGGAAACACTTCCAAACAGACAGGCACACGCTGGCTTCCTCTCGGGCCAAGCGTCTCCTTTCTTTCAGTCTCTCTCTTCCCGCCACTCCCAGTGCTGCCACCTGCAACAGTTCAGCCACCCGCACCCATACCCCTGCTGTAACACTATAAAACCAATGGAAGATTGTAAAATTGAGTTAGAATACCAGATAAAAAAGACAAAGACTGAAAAAGCAGCAGGACCCAATGAAATTAAGACGAAACTCCTTATTGCTATGACACACAACGATAAATGTAAAACAACTCTCGTACAAGCATTAAATGATGTCAGTGATGCAGCAATAATCCCGGATACATGGAAAACATGAAATACTAAATTACTGGAGAAAAACGCAAAACCAGCAATAAAAGCTGCGAGTCCAATAGCCCTTATAGACACCACAGATAAATTATTAATAGGAATCATAAAAAAATAATAATAATAAATAAAAATGAATAAATAAAATGCAGACATCTACAATAAAACGATATATTAATGGAAGAACAAAATACATATACGGAAAACAGAAGAGCAGCAGACAATATATTTATACTAAATTACTGTATACAGAAGATCACTTATATTAATATCAGTAGACTTTGCAAAGGCATTCGACAGGTATAAGCAGAGAAATGCTAAAATATAAGATACACCCAAAGTTAATTGACCTGATCACTAAAGTATATACAGAGGACAACACCAAAATATTCCTTGATGATAAAGAAATGTGTAGTATTGAAATAACGAATGGTATACAAGGATGCAATGGGTCAACTGTTATATTTCTTATGGTGGCATATCCTATCATCGAAAAACTTAACCAATCCAGTGCTTAATTCAGGAATGATGTGTGTGTGTGTGTGTGTGTGTGTGTGTGTGTGCGCCCTGGCCTCAGTATTTTTGGGTGATGATGGAATGCTTCTTGTAATTAATAAAGGTGAGGCTAAACAAAATATAAAGTTAGTAATAAAAGGACCATTAAGTGGGCCTTCTTTCATTAATGTTTAGTGCCCTTTGCCAGTGGAAGGATGACTGAAGCAGTGAAGGAGTCCCTGGAGACAATGTGCATGGCGTGCCAGCTGTAGCAATGGAAGGAGTATTGAGGCAGTGAAGGAGTCCCTGGAGACAATGTGCATGGCGTGCCAGCTGTAGCAATGGAAGGAGTATTGAGGCAGTGAAGGAGTCCATGGAGACAATGTGCATGGCGTGCCAGCTGTAGCAATGGAAGGAGTATTGAGGCAGTGAAGGAGTCCATGGAGACAATGTGCATGGCGTGCCAGCTGTAGCAATGGAAGGAGTATTGAGGCAGTGAAGGAGTCCCTGGAGATAATGTGCATGGCGTGCCAGCTGTAGCAATGGAAGGAGTATTGAGGCAGTGAAGGAGTCCCTGGAGACAATGTGCATGGCGTGCCAGCTGTAGCAATGGAAGGAGTATTGAGGCAGTGAAGGAGTCCCTGGAGACAATGTGCATGGCGTGCCAGCTGTAGCAATGGAAGGAGTATTGAGGCAGTGAAGGAGTCCCTGGAGATAATGTGCATGGCGTGCCAGCTGTACCAATGGAAGGAGTATTGAGGCAGTGAAGGAGTCCCTGGAGACAATGTGCATGGCGTGCCAGCTGTACCAATGGAAGGATCTCAACTGGGAAGAAATTGCAATATATATATATATATATATATATATATATATATATATATATATATATATATTTTTCATTGAAGGGTTTTCCTGAAGGGTTGGACGTCTATGAAAAGACGTGGAAAAGTGCAGGGTGGTATCAGCGTAGGAGTGGATAGGACAAGAAGTTTGGTTTAGAAGATCATTAATGAATAATAAGAAGAGAGTGGGTGACAGGACAGAACCCTGAGGAACACCACTGTTAATAGATTTAGGAGAAGAACAGTGACCGTCTACCACAGCAGCAATAGAACGATCAGAAAGGAAACTTGAGATGAAGTTACAGAGAGAAGGATAGAAACTGTAGGAGGGTAGTTTGGAAATCAAAGCTTTGTGCCAGACTCTATCAAAGGCTTTTGAGATGTCCAAGGCAACAGCAAAAGTTTCACCAAAGTCTCTAAAAGAGGATGACCAAGACTCAGTAAGGAAAGCCAGAAGATCACCAGTAGAGCGGCCTTGACGGAACCCATACTGGCGATCAGATAGAAGGTTGTGAAGTGATAGATGTTTAAGAATCTTCCTGTTGAGGATAGATTCAAAAACTTTAGATAAGCAGGAAATTAAAGCAATAGGACGGTAGTTTGAGGGATTAGAGCGGTCACCCTTTTTAGGAACAGGTTGAATGTAGGCAAACTTCCAGCAAGAAGGAAAGGTAGATGTTGACAGACAGAGCTGAAAGAGTTTGACTGGGCGAGGTGCAAGCACGGAGGCACAGTTTCGGAGAACAATAGGAGGGACCCCATCAGGTCCATAAGCCTTCCGAGGGTTTAGGCCAGCGAGGGCATGGAAAACATCATTGCGAAGGATTTTAATACATGGCATGAAGTAGTCAGAGGGTGGAGGAGAGGGAGGAACAAGCCCAGAATCATCCAAGGTTGAGTTTTTTGCAAAGGTTTGAGCAAAGAGTTCAGCTTTAGAAATAGATGTGATAGCAGTGGTGCCATCTGGTTGAAGTAGAGGAGGGAAAGAAGAAGAAGCAAAGTTATTGGAGATATTTTTGGCTAGATGCCAGAAATCACGAGGGGAGTTAGATCTTGAAAGGTTTTGACATTTTCTGTTAATGAAGGAGTTTTTGGCTAGTTGGAGAACAGACTTGGCATGGTTCCGGGCAGAAATATAAAGTGCATGAGATTCTGGTGATGGAAGGCTTAAGTACCTTTTGTGGGGCACCTCTCTATCATATATAACATGAGAACAAGCTGTGTTAAATCAAGGTTTAGAAGGTTTAGGACGAGAAAAAGAGTGAGGAATGTACGCCTCCATGCCAGACACTATCACCTCTGTTATGCGCTCAGCACACAAAGACGGGTCTCTGACACGGAAGCAGTAGTCATTCCAAGGAAAATCAGCAAAATACCTCCTCAGGTCCCCCCAACTAGCAGAGGCAAAACGCCAGAGGCACCTTCGCTTAGGGGGATCCTGAGGAGGGATTGGAGTGATAGGACAAGATAAAGATATGAGATTGTGATCGGAGGAGCCCAACGGAGAAGAAAGGGTGACAGCATAAGCAGAAGGATTAGAGGTCAGGAAAAGGTCAAGAATGTTGGGCGTATCTCCAAGACGGTCAGGAATACGAGTAGGGTGTTGCACCAATTGCTCTAGGTCATGGAGGATAGCAAAGTTGTAGGCTAGTTCACCAGGATGGTCAGTGAAGGGAGAGGAAAGCCAAAGCTGGTGGTGAACATTGAAGTCTCCAAGAATGGAGATCTCTGCAAAAGGGAAGAGGGTCAGAATGTGCTCCATTTTGGAAGTTAAGTAGTCAAAGAATTTCTTATAGTCAGAGGAGTTAGGAGAGAGGTATACAGCACAGATAAATTTAGTATGAGAATGACTCTGTAGTCGTAGCCAGATGGTGGAAAACTCGGAAGATCCAAGAGCGTGGTCACGAGAGCAGGTTAAGTCATTGCGCACATAAACGCAGCATCCAGCTTTGGATCGAAAATGAGGATAGAGAAAGTAGGAGGGAACAAAAAAGGGGCTACTGTCAGTTACCTCGGACACCTGAGTTTCAGCGAGGAAAAGAAGATGAGGTTTAGAAGAGGAGAGGTGGTGTTCTACAGATTGAAAATTAGATCTTAGACCGCGAATGTTGCAGAAGTTAATGAAGAAAAAGTTGAGGGGGGTGTCAAGACACTTAGGGTCGTCGACGGAAAGGTAGTCCGACCTGGGGACATTTATGGTCCCCTCCCCAGATGGGGACTCCGAGGCTGGTGTAGGAGTCGCCATGATTTTAAAATTTTTGAGTGAAGGGTGTGTGTGTTATTAGGTGCTTGTAGTTTTGTGTGGAGCAAGAGAGTTGTCTTTAGAGGGCAGGCTGTGACTGCCCCCTTGTGTTGTGACACACAAAGGGAAACGTTCAGTGAGGTCACAGCTGGGTTTAATGATAAGTTCACAGCACCCCCTGAACAGTGCTTTAGACCTCACTGGGAGTAATTATCGTTTCAGCAGGTGTCTACTGCGAATTGACCTGTGGGTGAGACGTCGCAGTGAGGCTGGTAGATACCTATCAGCGCCAGCATTTTTAATTGTCTCCGATTTCCTGGGGCAAAGGGGTGTCTTAGCTAAATTTGAAATCGATGTGCAGGAAAAGTACAGCATGAATTGCTGCACAAGTGTATCTAAAATTAAAAACATAACCCTTAATTTTAATATTCATACTTACTGGTGTATGATAAGGCTTTGTTAATTGAATTATAAGATAAAACTAAAAATAGGTAATGATTTTTTTTTAAGTAAGTATGAACAGTAAAAATAAAAGGATGTTGATTTCGGCTTGTGCATTTTATCTGGGAATGTTGAAAAATATCAGATATCACTGACACGTCCTGTATATGAAAGTAATCAGTGAAATAAAAAAAAGAATAGCACCGCTGGCGGACGTACGACGTACTCATCTTGATCATGATTCTTCAGTTAAAGAAAGCGCCGCGCGCCGTTAGGGAGTGTAAAGTGTAAACAATAGCCTCTCAGTTCTGCCGATACAAAGGCCTTTACTTTGCTTTACTATATCCAGAATAGGGTATAGCTCGTTCTTCCAGGAATTTTCTTAATTCCGCTGTAGTCCATGATTGTGGCGGTGATGTGTCCATTGTGCAGGGTAGTCGAGTAAGCGTGGTCCTGTGTTTTGGTTTGCTCGCTGCCCAAGTACCCGAGGATAGTGATCGTACCGCAAAAATAAAGTCTCTGATACAAAATTATATTTTATTTACATTAAATGGATTTGCCTGTTGTTTAGTACATGAAAATGCAAGTATATATTAGTATACTTCCATTGAGGTCAGTAGAAAATTACAGATTGCCTGCCTTGATACACTTATAGGCTCTTTTAAGAATATCATCTGAAATTATGAATAGAGGCTCAAACAATGTCATGTGCTGTCAGTTATCACGAAATTAATTGACTTAAAATTCAGATGCATTACTGTGCAACGATACACCTTTGTAAGCTTGTAAAACCTTGCCCCAAAAAGTATTTATTTTTCGGCGAGAATTAAAAATTCTGGCGCTATCTGGTATCAAAACGCTCACTGCAGTTGAAGCCTTGAGAGGTGACATGGGATGGAGCACCTTCAGAGAAAGACTGACAAAAGCCACACTTAGGTACAAGATTAGGCTTGAGAGAATGGATGATGCAAGAATAGCAAGGAAGGTGTACCTGTGGAATGAAAGTGGAAGCAAATGGAGGAAGAGATGCATGAGAATGACAGACAGGAATGGATTGCAAGTTGTGTGGGCGATAAGAATGGCTGGTAGGAATCAAAATGAGCGTGAATGGGTGGTAACAAGAGGAGGCAGAGTGGGAGCCGAATGGGATGTGAGAAAATGGAAGAATGAGATAGACAAAGAAGTGAAATGTGTGGGATTGAATGAATGGAAGAATGAGATTGAAAGAAAGAAGACCTTGGAATGGTACAAGGAGAAAGAGGCCCCGAGGTATGAAAGGTGGTATGATGGAAACCTGGGCGGTGATCTTCTCTTCCGAGCGAGGGCACAGTGTATGGATGTGAATGCAAGGAGTTACAGGTGGACTGAGTCCCGCAGCAAAGTGTGCCAGATGTGTGACATGGGAGAGGATGAGACGGTGGAACATGTGGTGCTGGAGTGTGTGCAGTATGCCAGAGACAGGAATGAGATGATGCAAGTGATACTGACTGAGTTAGGGCATGATAGGAATGAAAGAGTGGAGAAGACGGGAAAAGAGTGGATGGTGTTGTTGCTGGGACTGTGTAGAGAGGCGAATGAAAGGATGATTGAGGCGGTGAAAGAGTTTCTGGAGAGAATGTGGTGTGCCAGGTGTATGAACAATTAGGATAGAGGATGCTGTTCGTTTCTCTTTTTTTTTTTTTTTTTTTCTCCTTCTACAGGAGTTGCCGATCGAAAGGCCTGGCTCAGGAGTGATCCTGTGCCACCTGTACCATCAAGATCAAGATCAAAATGCGACGCCTCTGTGGGCGAATTGACTTGTGGGCGAATTGATATGTGGGCGAAATGACTGTAATTCTATCTATATATATATATATATATATATATATATATATATATATATATATATATATATATATATATATATATATATATATATATATATATATATATATATATATATATATATATATATATATATATATATATATATATATATATATATATATATATATATATATATATATATATATATATATATATATAAAACCTAAATTCTGCTGTATTTGGAAAGTGGCAGTTTTGCATAATATTTGGAATAATTACATATGTACGACAATTTTACCAGAAGTACAAAAATTTCAACCTGTGTAGTACGATAATATGGCCAAAACAATCTGGCAATTCTGAACTCTACGAGCCTAACAGAATCTCATGGCGTCCTGAAGGAAGGTTTGAAGTTGTACGTGTAAACATTGACCAAAAAACACCAAAATTCACATGAACGCGGCGCCCACACCAAAATTACTAGGAGAAGTGAGGGAAAGGAAGTCAAGGTGAGTGTGTCTGGCCAAAAATCGCCTTAAAATGGCAAGAATGGACGCTGTTACCACCACAAGGAACAGAAGGGGAGGGAGCGGTGTGTTTAGGGAGAACTTCCGGGACGGGACAAACTTTTCTTATTTCCCCACGGAGGGAGGAAGTTGCGGAAAGAGGAAAAGACGGGAGATGTTTGGACTCGCTCACCTGCTTGACTCACCTGGATGGCTACCCTTTCTTGACATATGAATAGACAGGTAGAGGTTATTTCAGATGAATGTAAGGGCAGCGCGGATCTGCAGGTGCGCCAAACCTTACGGTATTTTACTGTTTCCCCAGTATTAACGTGGCTTTCCTTACCCTTCTTATCAGAGAAGGGCACTGGTCTACCCTGGTGAGGGGGTGTTCGTTCGTGCGTGTGTATGTCACATCTGTTGGCAAGCGTGAAATTGTTCACGGTGATTGGTTCCTTTGTTTGAGAATGCAGCTGCTGTCCAATTAAAACATGAGGGATTAATTTAGCCAATGACAGCGCTTTACTTCATCCTGAGGAGGGAGAAGCGCTCAATTTGAAATATTTGAGTTAGTGCGAGGAAGAAGTCTGTCTGTTGCTGCCATTATTTCCAGCGCACCACCACATTTTGTGAAGAGAAACAAGGTGACCACTTCTTATTCATTTCTCTGCCTTGCCAGTTAGGTTAGGTGACTTTAGTTAGGTTAAGTTTGTTTAGTTTGGTTAGTGTGATTAGGTTTGGTTAAGTTATGTTTGGTTAGGTTAGGTTAGGTAGTTTAGCTAGGTTAAATTAGTTTGGTTAGGTTTTATTTGGGTAGGTTAGGTTAATTTAGTTAGGTTAGGTTAGTTAGGTTAGGTTAAGTTAGGTTAGGTTAAGTTAGTTTGGTTAGGTTAAGTTAGTCTTGGTTAGGTTAGGTTAAGTTAGGTTTGGTTAGGTTAGGTTAAGTTAGGTTAGGTTTGGTTAGGTTTGGTTAGGTTCTCTGCCTTGCCAGTTAGGTTAGGTGACTTTAGTTAGGTTAGGTTAAGTTAGTTTGGTTTGTGTGGTTAGGTTTGGTTAAGTTATGTTTGGTTAGGTTAGGTTAGGTAGTTTTGTCAGGTTGTTAGTTTGGTTAGGTTTTATTTGGCTAGTTTAGGTTAATTTAGTCAGGTTAGGTTACTTAGGTTAAGTTAAGTTAAGTTAGGTTTGGTTAAGTTAGTTTGGTTAGGTTAAGTTAGTCTTGGTTAGGTTAGGTTAAGTTAGGTTTGGTTAGGTTAGGTTAAGTTAGGTTAGGTTAAATTAGGTTTGGTTAGGTTAGGTTAGCTACTTTAGTTAGGTTAAGTTAGCTAGTTTGGTTAGGCCTGTAAGGTGGAGATTGAACGGAATGATGTCGCTTTCCTCCAGAGTGGTGAATCTGCTCCACCCGGATCCTCGTTGCTGGATCCACTTGTTGCGGTGGATTGTTACCCTCTAATTTAATTCATTCCCATCACCACTAACCTTGCTGTTGGAATGACAGTTCCCACAAACACTCCATTTAAATTCAAATTATGTTGAAAGGCCGGGGGTAAATGTGACATTTTTTTTAATTTATTTTTTTCTTCACCTCAGTTAAATTGTCTGTGTGCATGATTTGGTTAGCCTTAGATGTTAATGAGTTAGGTATTCTGTACACAGCATTAATACTGTGATAACATTTTAAACAGTAAGTATTCTGTACACAGCATTAATACTGTGATAACATTTTGAACAGTAAGTATTCTGTACACAGCATTAATACTGTGATAATATTTTGAACAGTAAGTATTCTGTACACAGCATTAATACTGTGATAACATTTTGAACAAGTACTCGTATACCGGGGAAAAACTGTGTTTGTGTCCTTGATGACCCAGTGAAGTGTGCGTGGGTGACCCAACTTTGGGCTGTGACCCAAGGGTTAAGAACCACTGACCCAAGGTGATGCACTCTTCCAGGCACTTGCTGTGAGAGAGAGGGGAGACCTGTGCACCGCTCTGCTGCACTGTGCTTAGATGTCCCTGGTACAATCCTGAGACTGTACCATTCTTGCCCCTATTGTGAGTATGTCTGTGTGTGTGTGTGTGTGTGTGCGTGTGTGTGTAGTTGACAATTACTGAAGAGTTTGTGACTTGACCCGTCCCACAAGTGACAAAAACGGCATCACGTTGGTCAGTGCTTGCAGAAATGGCTCTTTCTGAGACGTGGGTACAGTTTGTAATGGCTGCCACTCTTCCCTGCTCCACAGACCAGGCCAGCATCCAGGCCGTCGCCCTGCCTGGCACTGACGGCTGTCTGACCTCCCCGAGGGTCCCTGCAGGACTGGACGCGGCGTGTGCTGGCGGGAGTGGTGCTGCGGTGGAGGTCGTGAGGCCAGGCAGCAGCATGAGCGGCCAGCGGCGGCGGCAACAGCAGCAGCAGCAGCAGCAGCAGCAGCAGCCAGCCTCAGGTGTGGGGAGGCACAGGCGTGGTGGCAAGAATCACCTGGAGGCAGGCAGCTCTGTCCACAGAGGAGAGAGCAAGTTTGAGTGCCAGCAGTGTGACAAAACTTTTGTATCCAGACAAGGCCTTAAGTACCACACCCTGACACACAGTGGTGTTAGAAATTATGAGTGTGGTGAGTGTGGGAAGAAATTTACCCAGAAGTCTTCCCTCACCAGACACACCCTGACACACAGTGGTGTTAGAAATTATGAGTGTGATGAGTGTGGGAAGAAATTTACCCACAAGTCTTACCTCACCACACACACCCTGACACACAGTGGCGTTAGAAATTATAAGTGTGATGAGTGTGGGAAGAAATTTACCCAAAAGTCTTCCCTCAACACACACACCCTGACACACAGTGGTGTTAGAAATTATGAGTGTGATGAGTGTGGGAAGAAATTTATCCACAAGTCTTCCCTCACCACACACTCCCTGACACACAGTGGTGTTAGAAATTATGAGTGTGATGAGTGTGGGAAGAAATTTACCCACAAGTCTTACCTCACCACACACACCCTGACACACAGTGGCGTTAGAAATTATAAGTGTGATGAGTGTGGGAAGAAATTTACCCAAAAGTCTTCCCTCAACACACACACCCTGACACACAGTGGTGTTAGAAATTATGAGTGTGATGAGTGTGGGAAGAAATTTATCCACAAGTCTTCCCTCACCACACACTCCCTGACACACAGTGGTGTTAGAAATTATGAGTGTGATGAGTGTGGGAAAAGATTTCCTACCATTTCTCGTCTCAATGAACACGCCTTCAGACACACTGGGGTGAGGGAGTTCGAGTGTGATGTTTGTGGCAAGTGTTTCATGACAAAGGCTGAGATTGCCCAGCACGTGAAGATCCACTTCTGAGGTGGTGGTGTGTGGACACATGGGGCCACACCTGTACCTGTGGTGGTGGTGGTGGTGGTGGTGGTGGTGGTGGCCGTGCCTGTGTGTGCTGTGAGGGAGTCATGACCACAGCAGTTTTGTGTGGTGGTGGTGGTGGTGGTGTGGGGGAATCATGGCCCCAGCAGTTTTGTGTGGTGGTGGTGGTGGTGGTAGTGGTGTGGGGGAGTCATGGCCCCAGCAGTTTTGTGTGGTGGTGGTGGTGGTGTGGGGGAGTCATGGCCCCAGCATTTGTTTTGTTGGCAGTGCAGGTGTGACTTTCAATAAATGTGTGTGTGCAGTAAACCTTTGTTTGTGTATTCACCAGGTGTAGTATACAGGGCCTCAGCTACAGGAATATATTGTAGTGAGGCAGCCCCTCTCTCTCCTTGCCTCAAGTGTTTGTGTATTCACCAGGTGTAGTATACAGGGCCTCAGCTACAGGAATATATTGTAGTGAGGCAGCCCCTCTCTCCTTGCCTCAAGTGTTTGTGTATTCACCAGGTGTAGTATACAGGGCCTCAGCTACAGGAATATATTGTAGTGAGGCAGCCCCTCTCTCTCCTTGCCTCAAGTGTTTGTGTATTCACTAGGTGTAGTATACAGGGCCTCAGCTACAGGAATATATTGTAGTGAGGCAGCCCCTCTCTCTCCTTGCCTCAAGTGTTTGTGTATTCACCAGGTGTAGTATACAGGGCCTCAGCTACAGGAATATATTGTAGTGAGGCAGCCCCTCTCTCTCCTTGCCTCAAGTGCATTTCAGTCGGCAGTGTGGCGCAGCATTGAAGGCTGTTACAAAGATGCACAGCGTCCAAAGGGCGAGTGTAGTCGTGCACGTTTGGCCAGCCACTAACCCTTTGACTGCCACTTGGTAGACCTTTCCCTCATCACCAATCACTGAGACACCTTTACTTGCTCCACAGGCACATCCAGTCTTTGAACTGGGAAGAAATTGCAAAATATATTCTTGCGCTGCTGCTGGTACTGCTGACTGTGTTGTGTTGCAGGGAAAGGGTCCAGGGACAGGCAGGTTGGTCACACTTAACCCTCCCTGTGTGAATGCATGTTGCTTCTCACCAAACACTTTTCTGGCCTGTAAATCTCGAGTGTTTCATCCCTGACCACTTCCCCCGTGGCTTGTGTGCTGTGCTTGTAAGGCTTGCTGGGGCACCACCACTGGCTGCCGTCCCAACACTGACACCTCTGCAGGTGAACACCACCACCAAGGTCTATACAGGGTGTCTCAAGAGGAAAGGAACACCAACACTAATAACACAGTCTTCTGATGCCTAACACAACACTGTCTTCTAGTGGTCAGTCTCTGTCATTTTTCTCTTCATTTCTTTTTTCTCTTTATACAAGTGTTGTCAATCAGTTTGTCTGTCTGTCATATTTCTCTGTTCATTTCTTTCTCCTCTTCTCTTCTCTTCATACAGGTGTTATCAATCAGTCTGTCTGTCATATTTCTCTGTTCATTTCTTTCTCCTCTTCTCTTCTCTTCATACAAGTGTTGTCAATCAGTCTGTCTGTCTGTCATATTTCTCTGTTCATTTCTTTCTCCTCTTCTCTTCTCTTCATACAGGTGTTATCAATCACTCTGTCTGTCATATTTCTCTGTTCATTTCTTTCTCCTCTTCTCTTCATACAAGTGTTATTAATTAATTTGTGTCATATTCCTCAATCCATTTCTTTCTTGTCTTCTCTTCTTTCCCTCATACAAGTGTTACCAGTTAATCACACATTCCTCTGTTCATTTCTTTCTTCTCTTCTCTTGTCTTCTCTTCACACAGGAGTTATGAACCAATCTGTGTCAGTTCCTCACTTTACTGGCCAAGAACACATTACATTGTAGTCTTGGTGCTGTAATGCAAACACACTCCAGGGCAAGAACAAGGACAAGAAACAAGAACAAGCCTGGGAAACAAAATGCATAAAGAAAAGGAGGAACAAAAACAAAACTGGTGAACTAGGAAAACAAAACAAAGCAAAACAGTACTGGTTTACTAGGAACAACAACACAAACTGGTGAATTATTTTGACACACACACACACACACACACACACACACACAGTTTAACAATTTCATAACCAAGACGTACAGTAGCAGGTTAAGGTTCCCTCATTAGCACTCTTGACCTAACAAAAGTGCAAACTACAGTATTGGTCCCTTCTCATTACAACAAATACTTAATATAAATGTTAGTGGTGTACATTCTCTCTCTCTCTCTCTCTCTCTCTCTCTCTCTCTCTCTCTCTCTCTCTCTCTCTCTCTCTCTCTCTCTCTCTCTCTCTCTCTCTCCTGACTATTTTCATTAACTTTTTTTTTTCATCTGTTTACATATTTCCTCTCTCTTTATACTTTTGACAATTAATTATTCTATTTTCTTAAGTTCTGTTCATCTTTTCCCTCTTTATACTTTTAAAAATTAATCATTTAATACTTCTTAATTTTTCATCTCTTTCCTCTCTTTATAATTTTGACAATTAATAATTCCATTTTTTTAATCTCTTTCCTCTCTTTATATTTTCGACATTTAATCATTCCATTTACACTGAAGTTTTTCAAGCAATTGTGTACAGTTTCCATTAAGAGACGAGTGAGCCAAACATCAGTGGTCATACAGCTTTTGTAAATGCAGAGGAAAGGGAGTTATAAAAAGAGAGAGGGGGGGGTGTCACAGGGGAGTGAGAAGGCAGCTGTGTTGAAGGAAGAGTATTAAAGCAAACTGAAAATGAGAAAACGGATACTGGCTTAAATTGTAGCATTAGAAGACAGCTAAATCTTTGAATCCCTTGTTGTTTACCTGATCCTCCAAACTCTTGCCTGAACAAAAGACAAAAGCAATCCAAAGTGAGAAGAATAAAGAAAAAAGAAGAAAAAAAGAAAAGACAAAATAGATACAGGCTTAAACTGTAGCATTAGAAGACAAGCCTGCTCATCCCTTCTCCTGGCTTTAGCCTCTACTGTTCTTATCCTTGCTTTAACTAACAATCTACTCCCCCAGTCTCCTACATGCCTCAGGTCTTTCTCTGCATTCCTGACTGCCATCTGACCCTGCCATTCTCTATTTTCTTCCTCACCATCCTGTCGCCTAACTTCTGCCGTTCTTCCTTTGTGTTCTTCGTTTCCACTGTTCCATTTTTTTTTTTTTTTTTTTCCAAGATGAGGTTCCCTCTGCTCTAAATATCTTTTCAAGCCATCTCTCCTCGCCGAGTCCTTCTATCTTCCTAAGTAAATTAAGTTTTCCTTTCTCAACCCTGTCCCTGAATGTGCTTCATCACATCTCACCTCAGATTGCCTCTACTGCTGTACTGTTTGGGACCCCTAAACTCCACCTGCTTGTAATGTTCGTGATCTCTCTAACTTCATGAGATCTCCCTCCCGGTAATGGTAAGTAATTTGTGATCTGTACAAACAGTAAGCCATTCCTTTCCACACGCTTCTGTTAATTGCATACTTGTTAATCGATCATGCTTGTCATCCTCCTGGCTTCCCCTTCATTTATTTTCCCTTACTTTTCTCCTCATACTCACTCTATCACTTATATACATTTATCTACTACTTCTAGCACAATGCTTCCCAGCACTCACTGGCTTCCTCCTGTGCTGTTATATTGTCACCTAACATTTCCTGTCACTGTATCAAATGTTGCACTCCCTCCCGTACTCCTCTGCTATTCTAACACTGTGTCATCTGCGTATGCTAGGCGTCCTAATCTACTGTCTCCAACCCTTGCTCTTATTTCATAATCCTTACTAGCAATTCCTCTACGTATAAAAATATAGATGTAAGTACACTTGCAAACAATACATATAATTGTTTTTAACGTCCCTTTAAGAGTTGCATAATTGATAAATAAATAATAGATAAAAATCTCAACTGTCAGAATTTTTTAAATCTCCAGAAATTGTGGCAATAAATCTCCAGAAATTGTGGCAGTAAATCTCCAGAAATTTTAGCGGCATCATCTGACAATAATGAAACCTTTTTCCCGCCCAGACACCGCCGTGTGCACAGCGCCTCGCCTCCCGCTCCTCCAACCCAGCGCACTGGTCACCACATTGGTATTGCAAGGTTTCTGAGTGATAAAGTGGGTCTACCTGTCACATGAGTTACTCCAGAGATGTTTCAAAGTTTATAAGTAGGTTTTACAAGGGTTATAAGTGGGTATTACAAAATCTTAGTGGTATTAGTAGTACTAGTGGTATTAGCTACAGAGGCAAGACGAGGTGTGAAGTGGTTGTACCTGTCATGGCAGCCACTACAGGGTTATTACAAGGTCAATAAGTGTGCTATACAAGGGTTAAGTAGTTTTACTCGCAATATTTCCCGACCAATCAAAGGCTACAACGAAGCTGCCAAGTGGTTCTGTCTGTCATTAGCCACAACAGGCATTTCAGACTGGTTGTGGTTCCAGCTGCTGCATTACAAGGTTAACATAACAGCGTAGGCAATGGTCGGTATTACAGCCGTCATGTTGGTCACCACAGAGATATTGCAAGATATATACGTGGTTGAGTGGTGCTGTATTAGTCAGGGGAAGTGGGGATGTGTTTAACGAAGCTTTTAAGTGGTTTCACCTGTCAGGTTAGCCGCCACAGATGTAATTTACACTGTGGTTAAGTAATTACATCTGCCGTATCAGTTATCACAGGTATTTGAAGGTTTATAAGCAATTACACTCGTCATACTAATGATGAGCTCAGGTGTTACGAGGTTCATGAGTGACAAGATGGTTCCCTCTGCCTCGCCAGACTCGCAGCACCCACCCCGCCTCTCTGCTTCAGTCACCAGCCTGCCCCTCCCTCCCTACTTGCCTTCCTCCCACCCCCTGGACAGGCAGCGTGCAGGCTTGGTAGACACAGATGAAGCATTCTTTCCCCAGCACTTGCCTTCACACCCACGGCCACGGGCCCCTCCGTCACAGCGTTAACCACCCAACAAGCACCGCATCACAGCCAGGCGGGGTACAACTGCCATCATGATAGTTTGCATCAACGACCCAACAATACCCAATTATCTGCCACTACAGACGAGTAATGTGTGCGTGGCTTCATTATCTTGTACACAGAGAGAGAGAGAGAGAGAGAGAGAGAGAGAGAGAGAGAGAGAGAGAGAGAGAGAGAGAGAGAGAGTTTGTTAATTTATTGCGCCAGTCTACAGAAAACACCATACAAAACTACTCCTGACAGTATAAATTGATAATTCAGATAATGACATGATGAAGGCAAGCAAGTTATGGTCTGGCAGCGTATCAAAGGGAGTGACAGCAGACATAAATGAATCAACGGTGCTGGTTTGGCTTGTTAACTACCTGTCATGAATTAACGGTGCTGGTTTGGCTTGTTAACTACCTGTCATGAATTAACGGTGCTGGTTTAGCTTGTTAACTACCTGTCATGAATTAACGGTGCTGGTTTGGCTTGTTAACTACCTGTCATGAATTAACGGTGCTACTTCGGCGTGTTAACTACCTGTCATGAATTAACGGTGCTAGTTTGGCTTGTTAACTACCTGTCATGAATTAACGGTGCTACTTTGGCTTGTTAACTACCTGGCATGAATTAACGGTGCTAGTTTGGCTTGTTAACTACCTGTCATGAATTAACGGTGCTAGTTTGGCTTGTTAACTACCTGTCATGAATTAACGGTGCTGGTTTGGCTTGTTAACTACCTGTCATGAATCATCTTTGGTATGCGATCTACACTTAATATTGCGATCTGTGTGTTATGAATCTTTTGTATGCAATGTACACTTTATATTGTGATCTACAACAAGAAAGGTTGTACTCATCAAGAACAAGGAAAACACTTGTTCTGGTTTGGAGAGAAAATGTCTGGTTAGAGTCTGACGCAGGAGTGGAATGTCTGTTGTAGCGTCGAAGTTCCAAGAAGAGACCGTGAGACACTTCACCCAGTCATTCAGAGAGAAGTCGCTGAAGGCTCAGTAATCCATTCCAATGACTCGCCAGCTTACTCTAATTTAAACCAACTCAAATTTCATCATTTTTCCGTAAATCATCATCAATATTACGGCGATTCTAACATCGGAGGTCGTACTCAAGGAACTGAAAGATCCTGGCTTGATGCGAAGATTCGTATATTGAAAATAATGTGAGGCATCGATCAAAGAACATTTCAGTCACCGAGACTACTTGTGTTGGCGGATGATGACAAAACAAGCTCCTGACGTCTATGTAGCATGTTTAGCCCATGTACTGTACGTGCTGCTCATCGCTACAATATGAAGACAAGAAAAAAATAATTACATTTTCTCTCTATGCTATATATCATTCCAGAATAAATATTTGTACAGTGTAGATACTTTTCCTTGTAGATAATAAGCCAAAGTACGGTGAAGATATTTTTTTCCCTGTAGATAACAAGCATAGCACCGAATAAACAATATAGCACCGAATTAACAATAGAGTGAAGCTGGCTTTGAAAGTAGATAAGACAAGATAGAACTTGTGATATTTTAACTTCAAAAGGCATTATAGAACATAAATACATAAGGGAGCAGTTAGCAGCCCCCAAACTGTGGGTGGCGGGTCAAGACGAGCAGGTAGGTGGTCTTCCTGCAGCAGGCATTGGCATACGTCAAGGAGAGGCTGTCCACGTGGGAGCAGGTCTCCCACAGCAGGACAGTGCAAGCAGTAGTGTTGCAGGTTACTGGAGTCAGGAGAGTGGCACAGGGACAGGAGGTATAATGAAGCTCGTCTGCCAAGCCCGCAACCTGCCACAGGGGTCGGTAGCAGAGTCTCAGCCGCGCCAACACCACACTGTTTGCGGACCCACAGGCCCCGACGGCGGTGCTCAAAGCGATGATGACGAAATGCATCATGGTGCTGAATGGTGACGCTGGCCGCCCGCTGGTCATCCGTCCTGATGCTGGTCGAGAGTAGAAAAGCTGCTCGGATCCTGGACCAGTGTTGCCAACCGTAGGGTAATTACCCTACGCGTAGGGTAATTTAGCCTCAAATCTGGTCTGTAGGGCGGTAGGGGAATTTTACAGAATCTGAGCAAAACGTAGGGTAATTAGAACTTTTTGATATGCGTGGTAGGTATTTTGCAGAAAAAGGTATATTATGTAAATGAATAGGAATTATACTAAGAAAATATACTTTTTTTAATTGTCTATTCCCATAGTTATGTAATGGCCGGGAGATATGTAATGCCCGGGAGCCTCTGAATTTGGATTATCTCCTCCCAGTATCTGAAGTCTTCCTAGGAATAAAGTGTGAAGATATACTCAAACAAGAAAACCTTAAAGTTGATCATGTAACTGATTTCAGAACCAGATGTTTGTCTTTTTATAAGTCAGCTCTAAAGGAGATAAAAAAAAGGTTGCCACTAGATGACCCTTTCTTTCATGAAGTAGAATTTGTTCAACCATCAGTAGCACTAGATTTGCAAAGTAGACGTAGGCTTCCCTCTCTTAGTCTCCTCAAACAAATATAGTCATTTATTAGATCAAAATAATGATGCTGATGAAGAATGGAGAAAATTACCAGTTTATTTTAATGAAGAAAAAATAACTGAGCTGAAGAAGAAAACAGATGCTGAGTTTTGGGTTTTCTTGTCTGGTGTGAAGGATGTAGATGAGGTATGTTTGGCTAAGTTGATTCTAATCTTACCTCACTCTAATGCTGAGATTTTTTCAATACTCACTGACACTAAAACGAAGAAAATAAATAAAATGGGGCCAGAACTACTGAACGCTATTCTAGTAACAAAATCAAGCATGGTAGCAAAGAATGAAGATTGCAGAAATAAGCCAATTAGTGCTGAACACTACAATCTACATAATGCATCGATGTATGCATTCAAAGATATGTAGATCTCAATAAAACCCTTTTGTTTTGTTAAGAAAAGGAATAAGTAGTTTCTTTGGTGTCTGGTATTCGTTAAAAACAGTCATTGAATCATTTTTATGTGTTGATTTCCATAACCTTAAGGAAATGTGAAAGTGGTTTCTTCTGTTTCTGGTATGAGTCAAAATTGGTCATGAAATTACTTTTGTCATAATTGTTATATACCATACGGTCATCATATAAATAAATACCTGCCAGTATTATGACAATTTGTTTTTTTCATCCTCAGTCGTAGGGTAATGAAGGCAAATGTAGGGTAATTTCAGTACTTGTGTGGGGCAGAGACGTCTGTAGAGGTTGGCGACACTGGGGCATTGTTGTTGTTTTCATTTCTCTCTCTCTCTCTCTCTCTCTCTCTCTCTCTCTCTCTCTCTCTCTCTCTCTCTCTCTCTCTCTCTCTATATATATATATATATATATATATATATATATATATATATATATATATATAATTTCAACCTGTGTAGTACGATAATATGGCCAAAACAATTTGGCAACGCTGGGCTGCCGCCGGGAAGTTGCTACCCGCTAGTGTGTAGTGAGCAGGTGGGGGGGTGGTGTGTGAGTGTGGCTGTGTCGCGGACAACTGAAGGAGACCAAAGTGAGTTTCGACGAAATATTTGACATGTTGCATCATGGAATTACTGTTCCCTGTTTTTCATCACACCTCTCTCTCTCTCTCTCTCTCTCTCTCTCTCTCTCTCTCTCTCTCTCTCTCTCTCTCTCTCTCTCTCTCTCTCTCTCTCTCTATATATATATATATATATATATATATATGTAACGTAAATTCTGCTGTATTTGGAAAGTGGCAGTTTTGCATAATATTTGGAATAATTACATATGTACGACAATTTTACCAGAAGTACAATAATTTCAACCTGTGTAGTACGATAATATGGCCAAAACAATCTGGCAATGCTGAACTATACGAGCCTAACAGAATCTCATGGCGTCCTGAAGGAAGGTTTGAAGTTGCACGTGTAAACATTGACCAAAAAACACCAAAATTCACATGAACGCGTCGCCCACATCAAAATTACTAGTAGAAGTGAGGGAAAGGAAGTTAAGGTGAGTGTGTCTGGCCAAAAATCACCTTAAAATGGCAAGAATGGACGCTGTTACTACCACAAGAAACAGAAGGGGAGGGAGCGGTGTGTTTAGGGAGAACTTCGGGGATCTGGTGTGTTTGGATTTTGGTTAATGTGTAGAATATCTGCTCCTGCCTCAGCCTAACCTTCACTAGCCGTGTTCAAGTTTACATCTGACATATAAAGGGTCACTGGCAGAAGGCTGGCTGATAAGTACTCTAGGGGACGGGACGGGACGGGGGGACGGGACAACAAACTTTTCTTATTTCCCCACGGAGGGAGGAAGTTGCGGAAAGAGGAAAAGACGGGAGATGTTTGGACTCACTCACCTGCTTGACTCACCTGGATGGCTACCCTTTCTTGACATATGAATAGACAGGTAGAGGTTATTTCAGATGAATGTAAGGGCAGCGCGGATCTGCAGGTGCGCCAAATCTTACGGTATTTTACTGTTTCCCCAGTATTAACGTGGCTTTCCTTACCCTTCTTATCAGAGAAGGGCACTGGTCTACCCTGGTGAGGGGGTGTTCGTTCGTGCGTGTGTATGTCACATCTGTTGGCAAGCGTGAAATTGTTCACGGTGATTGGTTCCTTTGTTTGAGAATGCAGCTGCTGTCCAATTAAAACATGAGGGATTAATTTAGCCAATGACAGCGCTTTACTTCATCCTGAGGAGGGAGAAGCGCTCAATTTGAAATATTTGAGTTAGTGCGAGGAAGAAGTCTGTCTGTTGCTGCCATTATTTCCAGCGCACCGCCACATTTTGTGAAGAGAAACAAGGTGACCACTTCTTATTCATTTCTCTGCCTTGCCAGTTAGGTTAGGTGACTTTAGTTAGGTTAGGTTGAGTTAGTTTGGTTTGTGTGGTTAGGTTTGGTTAAGTTATGTTTGGTTAGGTTAGGTTAGGTAGTTTTGTCAGGTTGTTAGTTTGGTTAAGTTTTATTTGGCTACTTTAGGTTAATTTAGTCAGGTTAGGTTACTTAGGTTAAGTTAAGTTAGGTTTGGTTAAGTTAGTTTGGTTAGGTTAAGTTAGTCTTGGTTAGGTTAGGTTAAGTTAGGTTTGGTTAGGTTAAGTTAGGTTTGGTTAGGTTAGGTCAGCTACTTTAGTTAGGTTAAGTTAGCTAGTTTGGTTAGGCCTGTAAGGTGGAGGTTGAGTGGAATGATGTCGCTTTCCTGAGTGGTGAATCTGCTCTATCTGGATCCTCGTTGCTGGATCCACTTGTTGCAGTGGATTGTTACCCTCAAATTTAATTCATTCCCATCACCACTAACCTTGCTGTTGGAATGACAGTTCCCACAAACACTCCATTTAAATTCAAATTATGTTGAAAGGCCGGGGGCAAATGTGACATTTTTTTTTTTTCCTCCACCTCAGTTAAATTGTCTGTATGCATGATTTGGTTAGCCTTAGATGTTAATGAGTTAGGTATTCTGTACACAGCATTAATACTGTGATAACATTTTGAACAGTAAGTATTCTGTACACAGCATTAATACTCTGATAACATTTTGAACAGTAAGTATTCTGTACACAGCATTAATACTGTGATAACATTTTGAACAGTAAGTATTCTGTACACAGCATTAATACTGTGATAACATTTTGAACAGTAAGTATTCTGTACACAGTATTAATACAGTGATAACATTTTGAACAGTAAGTATTCTGTACACAGCATTAATACTCTGATAACATTTTGAACAGTAAGTATTCTGTACACAGCATTAATACTGTGATAACATTTTGAACAAGTATACCGGGGAAAAAATGTGTTTGTGTTCTTGACGACTCAGTGAAGTGTGGGTGGGTGACCCAACTTTGGGCTGTGACACATTGGTTAAGAACCACTGACCCAAGGTGATGCACTCTTCCAGGCACTTGCTGTGAGAGAGAGGGGAGACCTGTGCACCGCTGTGCTGCACTGTGCTTAGATGTCCCTGGTTCACTCCTGAGGCTGTACCATTCTTGCCCCTATTGTGAGTATGTCTGTGTGTGTGTGTGTGTGTGTGTGTGTAGTTGACAATTACTGAAGGGTTTGTGACTTGACCTGTCCCACAAGTGACAAAGACGGCATCACGTTGGTCAGTGCTTGCAGAAATGGCTCTTTCTGAGACGTGGGTACAGTTTGTAATGGCCGCCACTCTTCCCTGCTCCACAGACCAGGTAAGCATCCAGGCCGCCTCCTTGCCCGGCACTGACAGCTGTCTGGCCTCCCCGAGGGTCCCTGCAGGACTGGACATGGCGTGTGCTGGTGGGGGTGGTGCTGCGCTGGAGGTTGTGAGGCCGGGCAGCAGCATGAGCGGCCGGCGGCGGCGGCAACAGTGGCAGCAGCAGCAGCAGCCAGCCTCAGGTGTGGGGAGGCACAGGTGTGGTGGCAAGAATCACCTGGAGGCAGGCAGCTCTGTCCACAGAGGAGAGAGCAAGTTTGAGTGCCAGCAGTGTGACAAAACTTTTGTATCCAGACAAGGCCTTAAGTACCACACCCTGACACACAGTGGTGTTAGAAATTATGAGTGTGGTGAGTTTGGCAAGAAATTTACCACAAAGTCTCACCTCACCACACACACCCTGACACACAGTGGGGTTAAATGTTATGAGTGTGATGAGTGTAGCAAGAAATTTACCACAAAGTCTCACCTCACCAGACACACCCTGACACACAGTGGTGTTAAGAATTATGAGTGTGATGAGTGTGGGAAGAAATTTACCCAAAAGTCTTCCCTCAACACACACACCCTGACACACAGTAGTGTTAGAAATTATGAGTGTGATGAGTGTGGGAAGAAATTTACCCACAAGTCTTACCTCACCACACACACCCTGACACACAGTGGTGTTAGAAATTATGAGTGTGATGAGTGTGGCAAGAAATTTACCCAAAAGTCTTCCCTCAACACACACACCCTGACACACAGTGGTGTTAAAAATTATAAGTGTGATGAGTGTGGGAAGAAATTTACCCACAAGTCTTACCTCAACACACACACCCTGACACACAGTGGTGTTAGAAATTATGAGTGTGATGAGTGTGGGAAGAAATTTACCCACAAGTCTAACCTCACCACACACATCCTGACACACAGTGGTGTTAGAAATTATGAGTGTGATGAGTGTGGGAAGAAATTTACCCATAAGTCTTACCTCACCACACACACCCTGACACACAGTGGTGTTAGAAATTATGAGTGTGATGAGTGTGGGAAGAAATTTATCCACAAATATTCCCTCACCTCACACACCCTGACACACAGTGGTGTTAGAAATTATGAGTGTGATGAGTGTGGCAAGAAATTTACCCACAAGTCTAACCTCACCACACACACCCTGACACACAGTGGTGTTAGAAATTATGAGTGTGGTGAGTGTGGGAAGAAATTTACCCACAAGTCTAATCTCACCAGACACACCCTGACACACAGTGGTGTTAGAAATTATGAGTGTGATGAGTGTGGGAAGAAATTTTTCCACAAATATTCCCTCACCACACACACCCTGACACACAGTGGTGTTAGAAATTATGAATGTGATGAGTGTGGGAAGAAATTTATCCACAAGTATTCCCTCACCTCACACACCCTGACACACAGTGGTGTTAGAAATTATGAGTGTGATGAGTGTGGGAAGAAATTTACCACCATTTCTCATCTCAATCAACACGCCTTCAGACACACTGGGGTGAGGGAGTTCGAGTGTGATGTTTGTGGCAAGTGTTTCAAGACAAAGGGTGATATTGCCCAGCATGTGAAGATCCACTTCTGAGGTGGTGGTGTGTGGACACATGGGGCCACACCTGTACCTGTGGTGGTGGTGGTGGTGGTGGCCGTTCCTGTGAGGGAGTCATGGCCCCAGAAGTTTTGTGTGGTGGTGGTGGTGGTGGTGGTGGTGGTGTGGGGGATTCATGGCCCCAGCAGTTTTGTGTGGTGGTGGTGGTGGTGGTGTGGGGGAGTCATGGCCCCAGCAGTTTTGTGTGGTGGTGGTGGTGGTGGTGGTGGTGGTGTGGGGGAGTCATGGCCCCAGTAGTTTTGTGTGGTGGTGGTGGTGGTGGTGTGGGGGAGTCATGGCCCCAGCATTTGTTTTGTTGGCAGTGCAGGTGTGACTTTCAATAAATGTGTGTGTGCAGTAAACCTTTGTTTGTGTATTCACCAGGTGTAGTATGCAGGGCCTCAGCTACAGGAATATATTGTAGTGAGGCAGCCCCTCTCTCTCCTTGCCTCAAGTGTTTGTGTATTTACCAGGTGTAGTATACAGGGCCTCAGCTACAGGAATATATTGTAGTGAGGCAGCCCCTCTCTCTCCTTGCCTCAAGTGTTTGTGTATTCACCAGGTGTAGTATACAGGGCCTCAGCTACAGGAATATATTGTAGTGAGGCAGCCCCTCTCTCTCTCCTTGCCTCAAGTTTTTGTGTATTCACCAGGTGTAGTATATAGGGCCTCAGCTACAGGAATATATTACATAAGAACATAAGAACATAAGAAATAAGGGAAGCTGCAAGAAGCGACCAGGCTTACACGTGGCAGTCCCTGTATGAAACACTCCTACCTATTTCCACCTATCATCCCCATCCATAAACTTGTCTAATCTTCTCTTAAAGCTCTCTAGTGTCCTAGCACTAACTACATGATTACTGAGTCCGTTCCACTCATCTACCACTCTATTCGAGAACCAATTTTTTCCTATCTCCTTCCTAAACCTAAATTTTTCAAGCTTGAACCCGTTATTTCTTGTTCTACCCTGGTTGCTGATCCTAAGAATTTTGCTTACATCTCCCTTGTTATAACCCTTATACCACTTAAAGACCTCTATCAGGTCCCCTCTTAACCTACGTCTCTCTAGAGAATGTAAATTTAACCGCTTCAACCTCGCTTCGTAAGGAATACTCCTCATCCCCTGTATCCTTTTAGTCATTCTCCTCTGTACTGATTCTAATAGACCTATATCTTTCCTGTAATGTGGGGACCAGAACTGCACAGCGTAGTCTAGATGAGGCAGCCCCTCTCTCTCCTTGCCTCAAGTGTTTGTGTATTCACCAGGTGTAGTATACAGGGCCTCAGCTACAGGAATATATTGTAGTGAGGCAGCCCCTCTCTCTCTCCTTGCCTCAAGTTTTTGTGTATTCACCAGGTGTAGTATATAGGGCCTCAGCTACAGGAATATATTGTAGTGAGGCAGCCCTTCTCTCTCCTTGCCTCAAGTGCTGTGTTTCCGTTTCTTTTTGTCACCCTTCACACGTTAGGTTATGTTAAGTCTGGCACCATCTTTGCCTCTCTCTCTCTCTCTCTCTCTCTCTCTCTCTCTCTCTCTCTCTCTCTCTACAGGTGACGGAGCACACAAGTGTAGCAGCTAACAGTTTCTGTGTAATTGTCGTGGTGGTGACTTTCCTCCTCAAGTCCTTGTCTTGGAAGGGAAAGGATGCCATTGTGTTCCTCACCATCCAGTCGTGTCACCAACCGTGTTGTCTGTGTGCCGGACGTTAATTTTGATTGTGATTTAACGTGCTTGTCCCGCAAGGATCGCGGCAGTGACCGCCTTTGTTTAGTATTTTGTGAGCCGCCACAATAGGTGGGTGTGGTAATTGTTTCCTGGATTGCTTGAGTAATTCCACATGTTTAGGCGATAATTGTTTGTTAATGCGTCTGATGAACTCTTTAAATTTTTAATGATCTATCCCATATTCTTTCTGTTGTGGTGAAAAAGGGAGATTGTGAGCATAAAGTAATCCAAATTTCTGTCTGTGAAGTGAATGCATTGAAGCACTCGACAGAAAACCGCGAAAAAAATAAAAAAAAACACGCAAATAAAAAAAAATGGAAGTTACTGAGAAAATCAACATTGAAACGATGTCAGTGAGAATAACGGAAACAAATAGTCAAGTGTACGCGACAGCCATAGTGTTTAATTATTATATGTCCCCTCTTTCCTTATATAAGTTAGTTAGCAGGAAGGCTGGAAATTCATAAGTAAAAAAAATAAATAAATAAATAAAAATTGTTCCCAGTGGAGTGCTTGACATTTGAAATTCGCGCCACAATGTGGAACCAAAACAGTGCCGTTGCGAAGATTGTATAATTTGTATGGCCACCACCGATCGGATCTCTCCCTCGCCACAGCATCCTCACGTAAATCTACATGTAAATACATCACCAAGGCAGGAACTTGTTGTTGCGGTGATGAGTGTGTTATTCTGACAGGTAAGGTTCTCAAGAGTGTTTCCTCTGTTAATAACGTAGAAATCTTGTTAATCTGTCATAGAACCGCAAAAACCATTAAAAACACTTTGCTCTGACTAAGTTTTCCAAGGCCACAGAGACTCCCAACCGGGTTCTTAAGACAAGTTCACCCATCAGCAATGCACAAATCATGTTAGTCAGTCACTAGTACCACAAAAAACACCAACTAGAGCCTTTGGAAAGTAATGGAGGCGCAGCTGACGAACTTAATAAAACAAAATTCAATAACAGGTAACATTCCACCAGACCACCACAACCACAAGTACAGTATGAAGTGGCAGTCAAACACACCACCACTACCACTACTACCACTACTACTACTACTACTAACATGTGTGGAAGCTGCCGGTCTCTCTCAGCATCACTACGATTTTGGGGACTGGACGGCAATAGTGGTGCTGACGGCAGTACTGGAGTATTAAGGTGAAGGAGAGAGAGAGGGGATATTTGTATTGTTATTATAGAGAGAGAGAGAGAGAGAGAGAGAGAGAGAGAGAGAGAGAAGTAATGACTGCAATGAAAGAAGAGAGGAGGAAGACAAGGAGAAGAACAGTTAAGAAAGAGACA